>NW_026731852.1:100000-381336 GCF_028476545.2 Physella acuta
GCTAGAAAGAAGAGGGATCTCGAGTAACAAACTCTCGACAAAAAGCTTGCGACGAACTAGCCCTAGATAAACTAAGTGCTCCCGAAATTTTGTGCGACGACAGATTGGCTCCCGATAACAAGGCTCTCAAATGTAATTCGACAATAAGGTAAGTGCATTCAAGTGTGGCGGGAGTTTAGTATGGGATGGGTGCTGAGTTTAAACTTTGATTGTCTAGAGAGCTTAATATGTGATGAGTGCAAGTTTACTGTAAAATTTGATTGTGCTGGGAGCTTAATATGTGAGGGGTGCTAAGTTTATTTAAGAGTTGATTGTACTGAGAACTTAGAGTTTATGTCGAGATATTATGTTTTATTTGGTTAAGAGTTCGTGTTTTTAAACAGTTTAATCAGAGTTTGATGAATGACGATATTTTATTATTCTAATGGAGAATTAATTTAGGCTGGAGCTCAATTCAAGCTGGGAGCTAATTGAACAATGAGAGCTCAATGTTTTAAAGGAGAATAATTTAAGCTGGAGCTCAATGCAAGCTGGGAGCTAATTAAAACGGTGAGCTTAATGTTCTTCTGGAGCTTAAGCCCGAGTCTAATGAGCTTTTGTCGTGAACATTTTGGACGGAAGCCTGTTGTCGAGAGCCCTAAAGAAGGGGATGTATGTCACGTGTGATAAATGGCGGTCGTTATAAATGGGGGCCCTATTGCAGAGAGCTATATTGATGCGGTCCTTTTTAGGTTCCTTTTGAAGCGAGAGACTTTTAACACTACTTACCTTAAAAAAATTAAACACAAAATATAGTTTAAAATCAAACCTAAACCTATTTGCTCTATTATTCTAAATCTTACGTTATTGTTAACAGTATTGCTTCTGTAGTTCTAACATCAAAATTTAAAAAAAAAATGTTATTGAAGCTTGGTTATTTTAATTCTTTTTAAATCTTAGACTCTAATTTTAGTAGAGAACAATAGACTAGTCTCACATTTTTAATATATATATTTTTTAAAAAATACTTGAGATGGAAAATAAAACTCTCCACCCAAACCTAAGCAGCAGAGCGTGTCGATTGTTGAAGTATGACAGGAGTCAAACAAGTTGGGTAGGTTAAGTTTGTCTGTCGCCCCCCCCCCCCCGGGGCAGGAGTAAAACAATGGAAAACAATGTGTTTTTAGAAAACCTTTGATAATTTGGACAGAATAAAAACAATTTAAGATCGGAACAAAAACATTTGTTTCCTGGTCATGTTCCTTAAGTATAGATAAAATGACTCAAATGGGACCGGGTGACAGACAGACAGACAGACAGACAGACAGACAGACAGACAGACAGACAGACAGACAGACAGACAGACAGACAGACAGACAGACAGACAGACAGACACAAACGTTGCGCATTATTTTTGAGAAAACATGGGATAGATGTTACATATTATGGTTTATGTACACTACCCTAATCAAGCAGTGAAGTCAGAAAGCAGAAGCCGAGTGAAGCCTTTCAGGGGTGACGCCAAATCGAACAATTGCCAAATTTCAAGTCAGTTTTTTTTATCCTTACAAGATCTCACAAAATACCTGACCTCTAAATTTTCACAAGATCTCACAAAATACCTGACCTCCAAATTTTAACAAGATCTCACAAAATACCTGACCTCCAAATTTTAACAAGATCTCACAAACACCGAAATTCCGCAAGATTTCACAAAACACCTGACCTCCAAATTTTCACAAGATCTCACAAAATACCTGACCTCCAAATTTTCACAAGAGCTTACAAAATACCTGACCTCCAAATTTTCACAAGAGCTTACAAAATACCTGACCTCCAAATTTTCACAAGATCTCACAAAATACCTGACCTCCAAATGTTCACAATATCTCACAAAATACCAAACCCCCACGTCTCACACCCCCCCCCCCACCCCCCACCACCACCCCCCCCGCCCCTACTGAACAAACCATTTGGATAAGATAATCTAAATATTTTTTCTATATCTGTTTGAAAGCAAACATCAATGTAGAATTGAAATGTGAGGTATCAGCTTGGTTATTAAAGATGTACGTCTTTAACGATTAGGATTAGCGTGATGTAATGTAAACGTATAGGTACGTCTTTAAGGATTTGGATTAGCGTGATGTGATGTATGGAATCGTCCTCAAAGGTTTCAGTACACCGACGTGCAGATTTTATAATCTTTGATTGATTTCAGTTATCACTTAAATCTTTCACATGGGTCATTTAAAATGTGATGTGTGGTTTGACAGGTCATTTGATGTGTGACGTGTGGTTTAAAAGGTCATTTAAAGTGTGGCGTGTGGTTTAAAAGGTCATTTAAAGTGTGATCTATATCTGTTTGATATAGGTCTTTTAAAGTGGTTTGACAGAGGTCTTTTAAAGTGTGGTGTGTGGTTTGACAGAGGTAATTAAAAGTGTGATGTGTGGTTTGACAGGGGTCATTTAAAGTGTGACGTGTGGTTTGACAGAAGTCATTTAAAGTGTGGCGTGTGGTTTGCCATGTCATTTAAAGTGTGGCGTGTGGTTTGACAAAGGTAATTTAAAGTGGTTTGACAGAGGTCTTTTAAAGTGTGGTGTGTGGTTTAAGGTCATTTAAAGTGTGATCTGTGGGTTGATATAGGTCTTTTAAAGTGGTTTGACAGCGGTCATTTTAAGTGTGGCGTGTGGTTTGCCAGAGGTCATTTAAAGTATGACGATTGGCTAGAATGACTCTGACATTTGTCCTAAAACTGCTTGGTTAACATTTTTACTTTCTCGTACATACGAAGTATTGAGAAAGTCTTCTTTTTTCTAATCGTGCAAAAATAAAAAATCGAGCTTTTTGCAAATCTCGACGTTTTACGGCTCCCTGAGTCGGAAAAAAAAAAGGTTTTGCAACCTTGTCCGTATGTCTGTGTGTGTGTGTATGTGTGTGTGTGCGTGTCTGTGTGTGTGCGTTTCTGTAAACACGATAACTTGAGTACCGTTATAGCTATATTGATGAAATTTCATATATGTGTATTATATCAAAATCGTAGATCCGTATCAATTTTTGAGCGATTTCCGATAACCGGAATTGGAACTTTTTCTACTTTAATTTTTTCAAAAGCCTATAACTTGAGTACTATTTCAGATAGATAAATGAAATTTCACATGTAAGTAATTGTAAGATATAATTCTCTGACCCATCAAATTTTGACTAATTTCTGTTGACAGGAAGTAATGTTCGCTATTTCCGATTTCTCAAAAAACGCATGTGAATTTATAAAGTGCTAATATTATATTGCACTATTATGCACATTTTGTTTGGAGTTCACTTGGTGTGCAATTCTTTTTTCTACGAGATTTTTAAAAAAATTCTATTTTTAAAAGTTTAAATATTTACAATGGATAAAAAATCATGTCTATATCGCGAGTGGCCATTCCCTGTTCTTTCATAAAAAAATATTCGAGATAGTTTATGGGAGATCACTCCCGGTTTATTATCAATTGTTCCGGGACAGTGCGATTTATGGCATGAGATTAAATATCAAATTATCGTGTTCCTGGTGTGGTTTAAAATCAATTATAATGTTAGACCTCATCACCGTCTGATGTCGTTTCACATCAGGTAGAGAGACGTATGGTTAAGCTTTGAGTTACGTGACGCGTTTACAAACTCACTCGCTAGTAAATTAAACTGACAAACTGATCGTTCTAAAAAAAATAATTGCATATTAAATATTCCCACATGTATATACCTACACAAGGCAATCGTTAAATGAGCATAGAAATTAAAATGTAATCCTTAAATGAAGCATAGCATAGAAATTAAAATGTAATCCTTAAATGCAGCATAGCATAGAAATTAAAATGTAATCCTTAAATGCAGCATAGCATAGAAATTAAAATGTAATCCTTAAATGCAGCATAGCATAGAAATTAAAATGTAATCCTTAAATGCAGCATAGCATAGAAATTAAAATGTAATCCTTAAATGCAGCATAGCATAGAAATTAAAATGTAATCCTTAAATGCAGCATAGCATAGAAATTAAAATGTAATCCTTAAATGCAGCATAGCATAGAAATTAAAATGTAATCCTTAAATGCAGCATAGCATAGAAATTAAAATGTAATCCTTAAATGCAGCATAGCATAGAAATTAAAATGTAATGCTTATATATGCAGCAGAGAATTCAAATTAAAACTCTAGCACTTACTTTCAAGAAAGCGAACAATCTTTTAACAAAAACACTTAGGACCATTTTTGTGAACGTAATAGATACATGAAAATATTACGCATAACGCTACAATAAATAAACGGAAAGTCGGTTCGGAAAGTTAGCTGCAAATTGTCGTGTCTAATGGCCCCTGTTCTGATTGGTTAAGTTCCCCTGCTCTGATTTGCTTCTTAAATCTGCCCCCCCCCCCCCTCCGTCTCCCTACATAATAGATAGTTTATTGCGACATTATTTCTGTGTCTGTTTGTTATGTGGTTGTAACGTGACTGCGACAACCCATGTCTGGTTGGTATGTGGTTGTCACAATCTGTGTATGGTTGGTATGTGGTTGTCACAACCTGTGTATGATTGGTATGTGGTTGTCACAATCTGTGTATGGTTGGTATGTGGTTGTCATAACCTGTGTATGGTTGGTATGTGGTTGTCTGAAACCTGTGAATGGTTGGTATGTGGTTGTCACAACCTATGTATGGATGGTATGTGGTTGTCACAACCTGTGTATGGTTGGTATGTGGTTGTCACAACCTGTGTATGGTTGGTATGTGGTTGTCATAACCTGTGTATGGTTGGTATGTGGTTGTCACAATCTGTGTATGGTTGGTATGTGGTTGTCACAACCTGTGTATGGATGGTATGTGGTTGTCGCAACCTGTGTTTGGATGGTATGTGGTTGTCACAACCTGTGTATGGATGGTATGTGGTTGTCACAACCTTTGTATGGTTGGTATGTGGTTGTCACAACCTGTGTATGGATGGTATGTGGTTGTCACAACCTGTGTATGGTTGGTATGTGGTTGTCACAACCTGTGTATGGATGGTATGTGGTTGTCACAACCTGTGTATGGTTGGTATGTGGTTGTCACAACCTGTGTATGGTTGGTATGTGGTTGTCACAACCTGTGTATGGTTGGTATGTGGTTGTCACAACCTGTGTATGGTTGGTATGTGGTTGTCACAACCTGTGTATGGGTGGTATGTAGTTGTCATAACTTGTGTATGGTTGGTATGTGGTTGTCACAACCTGTGTATGGATGGTATGTGGTTGTCACAACCTGTGTTTGGATGGTATGTGGTTGTCACAACCTGTGTATGGATGGTATGTGGTTGTCACAACCAGTGTATGGGTGGTATGTGGTTGTCGCAACCTGTGTTTGGATGGTATGTGGTTGTCACAACCTGTGTATGGTTGGTATGTGGTTGTCACAACCTGTGTATGGTTGGTATGTGGTTGTCACAACCTGTGTATGGATGGTATGTGGTTGTCACAACCTGTGTATGGATGGTATGTGGTTGTCACAACCTGTGTATGGTTGGTATGTGGTTGTCACAACCTGTGTATGGATGGTATGTGGTTGTCACAACCTGTGTATGGATGGTATGTGGTTGTCACAACCTGTGTATGGATGGTATGTGGTTGTCACAGCCTGTGTATGGTTGGTATGTGGTTGTCACAACCCCTGTTGCTTCTGACTGCCACCTGTTTATGTTTGGTATGTAGTTGTCATAAGCCATGTCTGGTTGTTGTGTGGTTTGGTATGTGGTTGTCACAACCCCTGTTGCTTCTGACTGCCACCTGTATCTAGCTTGTTTATGAAGGCGCCTAACCATGACCAGGTAATTAACGGGATTAGCATGTCTAATGAGGCAGAAGAAAGGGATGAAATTAACATCCGTTTTAGCCGTAGTACCTAATTAATACGAACATGTTTGACAACAAGACAGTATAGTACACCAGACACTTGTTTACATCCGTTATAAGTTCAGTTTTGTTTTGTTTTCGTTTTTTATTATAGAGCGAACATTTGTTTATTGTTGTTTTTCTTTTTCTTCAATTTACAGTGTATTTGAATTTATTTTATTTCCTACTTTTTAGTCAATAATTAGGAGTTTTAAGAATTGAAATATCAAGTCCATATTTAAATTTTTAAAAATCAAGTATCGCCATATTTTGTCCTTTGAATCTGTTTTTTAATAAAGGCGCCACACCAATGAGCTAAAAATTTGTATTTAAGACACGATCGTTCACTCTCGGCGTTAACTCAAATGATAATTATCTGCCCTTTATCCGACGACGGTTCTTGTGTGTGAAAATATTCATGAACACCAATTTGGTTAGATGATAAACCCACCTACAGACAGACGGACGGACGGACGAACAGACAGACAAACGTGGTGACTTCAGTTAAAAGCCTGTTTTTAACTAGCTTAGCTCAGAAAGTAATTCACTCAAGTTATTTTAGTCGAAGGCGTACCTCTACAGTAAACGAGTCAAGCATGAAAACAGATACAGAAGATACCAACTCAATGTGACCTTACGACTTACTATATGGCAGAATACGACGACACAATGTAATACTTTTAAATCTTCTAATTATTCTACAACAAGCTGAATAACAAATACAACAAGAATGTGCATGTATTTAAAACATCACATTCGGCATTCTACTTTTAATATTTAATTAAATTAAACACCGAAATGAATACATCAGCTAATACATTTCTAGCATGCGAGTTACAAATACTCCACACATTTTGAACGAACTAGTAGGCTTAAATTGCCAGTCGGATTTTAGGGAGCAACTAGACAACCCGTCATTTATTTATTTTTTATATCTAGGAGTTTAGGGTTAAGTTTGTAAACATTGTCAATTGATTTCAGTAGTATATGAATAGGTCCACGTAAGTGGGAGGGTGGTGTCTAGTTGGATGTGGTGGGAGGGTGGTGTCTAGTTGGGTGTGGTGGGAGGGTGGTGTCTAAATGGATGTGGTGGGAGGGTGGTGTCTAAATGAATGTGGTGGGAGGGTGGTGTCTAGTTGGGTGTGGTGAGAGGGTGGTGTCTAAATAGATGTGGTGGGAGGGTGGTGTCTAAATGGATGTGGTGGGAGGGTGGTGTCTAGTTGGGTGTGGTGGGAGGGTGGTGTATAAATGGATGTGGTGGGAGGGTGGTGTCTAGTTGGGTGTGGTGAGAGGGTGGTGTCTAAATAGATGTGGTGGGAGGGTGGTGTATAAATGGATGTGGTGGGAGGGTGGTGTCTAGTTGGGTGTGGTGGGAGGGTGGTGTCTAAATAGATGTGGTGGGAGGGTGGTGTCTAAATGGATGTGGTGGGAGGGTGGTGTCTAAATGGATGTGGTGGGAGGGTGGTGTCCAGTTGAATGTGGTGGGAGGGTGGTGTCTAGTTGGGTGTGGTGGGAGGGTGGTGTCTAAATAGATGTGGTGGGAGGGTGGTGTCTAAATGGATGTGGTGGGAGGGTGGTGTCTAAATGGATGTGGTGGGAGGGTGGTGTATAAATGGATGTGGTGGGAGGGTGGTGTCGAAATGGATGTGGTGGGAGGGTGGTGTCCAGTTGGATGTGGTGGGAGGGTGGTGGCTAAATGGATGTGGTGGGAGGGTGGTGTCTAAATGGATGTGGTGGGAGGGTGGTGTCTAAATGGATGTGGTGAGAGGGTGGTGTCTAAATAGATGTGGTGGGAGGGTGGTGTCCAGTTGGATGTGGTGGGAGGGTGGTGTCTAAATGGATGTGGTGGGAGGGTGGTGTCTAAATGGATGTGGTGGGAGGGTGGTGTCTAAATGGATGTGGTGGGAGGGTGGTGTCTAAATGGATGTGGTGGGAGGGTGGTGTCTAAATGGATGTGGTGGGAGGGTGGTGTCTAGTTGGATGTGGTGGGAGGGTGGTGTCTAGTTGGATGTGGTGGGAGGGTGGTGTCTAGTTGGATGTGGTGGGAGGGTGGTGTCTAGTTGGATGTGGTGGGAGGGTGGTGTCTAGTTGGATGTGGTGGGAGGATGGTGTCTAAATGGATGTGGTTGGAGGGTGGTGTCTAGTTGGATGTGGTGGGAGGGTGGTGTCTAGTTGGATGTGGTGGGAGGGTGGTGTCTAAATGGATGTGGTGGGAGGGTGGTGGCTAAATGGATGTGGTGGGAGGGTGGTGGCTAAATGGATGTGGTGGGAGGGTGGTGGCTAAATGGATGTGGTGGGAGGGTGGTGTCTAAATGGATGTGGTGGGAGGGTGGTGTCCAGTTGGATGTGGTGGGAGGGTGGTGTCCAGTTGGATGTGGTGGGAGGGTGGTGTCTAAATGGATGTGGTGGGAGGGTGGTGTCTAGTTGGATGTGGTGGGAGGGTGGTGTCTAAATGGATGTGGTGGGAGGGTGGTGTCTAAATGGATGTGGTGGGAGGGTGGTGTCTAAATGGATGTGGTGGGAGGGTGGTGTCTAAATGGATGTGGTGGGAGGGTGGTGTATAAATGGATGTGGTGGGAGGGTGGTGTCTAAATGGATGTGGTGGGAGGGTGGTGTCTAGTTGGATGTGGTGGGAGGGTGGTGTCCAGTTGGATGTGGTGGGAGGGTGGTGTCTAAATGGATGTGGTGGGAGGGTGGTGTCTAAATGGATGTGGTGGGAGGGTGGTGTCTAAATGGATGTGGTGGGAGGGTGGTGTCTGGTTGGATGTGGTGGGAGGGTGGTGTCTAAATGGATGTGGTGGGAGGGTGGTGTCTAGTTGGGTGTGGTGGGAGGGTGGTGTCCAGTTGGATGTGGTGGGAGGGTGGTGTCTAAATGGATGTGGTGGGAGGGTGGTGTCTAAATGGATGTGGTGGGAGGGTTGTGTCTAGTTGAATGTGGTGGGAGGGTGGTGTCTAGTTGGATGTGGTGGGAGGGTGGTGTCCAGTTGGATGTGGTGGGAGGGTGGTGTCTAGTTGGATGTGGTGGGAGGGTGGTGTCTAAATGGATGTGGTGGGAGGGTGGTGTCTAAATGGATGTGGTTGGAGGGTGGTGTCTAGTTGGGTGTGGTGGGAGGGTGGTGTCCAGTTGGATGTGGTGGGAGGGTGGTGTCTAAATGGATGTGGTGGGAGGGTGGTGTCGAAATGGATGTGGTGGGAGGGTGATGTTTAAATGGATGTGGTGGGAGGGTGGTGTATAGTTGGGTGTGGTGAGAGGGTGGTGTCTAAATGGGTGTGGTGGGAGGGTGGTGTCTAAATGGATGTGGTGGGAGGGTGGTGTCTAAATGGATGTGGTGGGAGGGTGGTGTCTAAATGGATGTGGTGGGAGGGTGGTGTATAGTTGGGTGTGGTGAGAGGGTGGTGTCTAAATGGATGTGGTGGGAGGGTGGTGTCTAAATGGATGTGGTGGGAGGGTGGTGTATAGTTGGGTGTGGTGAGAGGGTGGTGTCTAAATGGATGTGGTGGGAGGGTGGTGTCTAAATGGATGTGGTGGGAGGGTGGTGTCTAGTTGGATGTGGTGGGAGGGTGGTGTCCAGTTGGATGTGGTGGGAGGGTGGTGTCTAAATGGATGTGGTGGGAGGGTGGTGTCTAGTTGGATGTGGTGGGAGGGTGGTGTCTAGTTGGATGTGGTGAGAGGGTGGTGTCTAAATGGATGTGGTGGGAGGGTGGTGTCCAGTTGGATGTGGTGGGAGGGTGGTGTCTAAATGGATGTGGTGGGAGGGTGGTGTATAGTTGGGTGTTGTGAGAGGGTGGTGTCTAAATGGGTGTGGTGGGAGGGTGGTGTCTAAATGGATGTGGTGGGAGGGTGGTGTCTAAATGGATGTGGTGGGAGGGTGGTGTCTAAATGGATGTGGTGGGAGGGTGGTGTATAGTTGGGTGTGGTGAGAGGGTGGTGTCTAAATGGATGTGGTGGGAGGGTGGTGTCTAAATGGATGTGGTGGGAGGGTGGTGTATAGTTGGGTGTGGTGAGAGGGTGGTGTCTAAATGGATGTGGTGGGAGGGTGGTGTCTAAATGGATGTGGTGGGAGGGTGGTGTCTAAATGGATGTGGTGGGAGGGTGGTGTCTAGTTGGATGTGGTGGGAGGGTGGTGTCCAGTTGGATGTGGTGGGAGGGTGGTGTCTAAATGGATGTGGTGGGAGGGTGGTGTCTAGTTGGATGTGGTGGGAGGGTGGTGTCTAGTTGGATGTGGTGAGAGGGTGGTGTCTAAATGGATGTGGTGGGAGGGTGGTGTCCAGTTGGATGTGGTGGGAGGGTGGTGTCTAAATGGATGTGGTGGGAGGGTGGTGTCTAAATGGATGTGGTGGGAGGGTGGTGTCTAAATGGATGTGGTGGGAGGGTGGTGTCTAAATGGATGTGGTGGGAGGGTGGTGTCCAGTTGGATGTGGTGGGAGGGTGGTGTCTAAATGGATGTGGTGGGAGGGTGGTGTCTAAATGGATGTGGTGGGAGGGTGGTGTCTAAATGGATGAGGTGGGAGGGTGGTGTCTAAATGGATGTGGTGGGAGGGTGGTGTCTAGTTGGATGTGGTGAGAGGGTGGTGTCTAAATGGATGTGGTGGGAGGGTGGTGTCTAGTTGGATGTGGTGGGAGGGTGGTGTCTAAATGGATGTGGTGGGAGGGTGGTGTCTAGTTGGATGTGGTGGGAGGGTGGTGTCTAGTTGGATGTGGTGGGAGGGTGGTGTCCAGTTGGATGTGGTGAGAGGGTGGTGTCCAGTTGGTTGTGGTGGGAGGATGGTGTCTAGTTGGATGTGGTTGGAGGATGGTGTCTAGTTGGATGTGGTGGGAGGGTGGTGTATAAATGGATGTGGTGGGAGGGTGGTGTCTAAATGGATGTGGTGAGAGGGTGGTGTCTAGTTGGATGTGGTGGGAGGGTGGTGTATAAATGGATGTGGTGGGAGGGTGGTGTCTAAATGGATGTGGTGGGAGGGTGGTGGCTAGTTGGATGTGGTGGGAGGGTGGTGTATAAATGGATGTGGTGGGAGGGTGGTGTCGAAATGGATGTGGTGGGAGGGTGGTGTCCAGTTGGATGTGGTGGGAGGGTGGTGGCTAAATGGATGTGGTGAGAGGGTGGTGTCTAAATAGATGTGATGGGAGGGTGGTGTCTAAATAGATGTGGTGGGAGGGTGGTGTCCAGTTGGATGTGGTGGGAGGGTGGTGTCCAGTTGCATGTGGTGGGAGGGTGGTGTCTAAATGGATGTGGTGGGAGGGTGGTGTCTAAATGGATGTGGTGGGAGGGTGGTGTCTAAATGGATGTGGTGGGAGGGTGGTGTCTAGTTGGATGTGGTGGGAGGGTGGTGTCGAAATGGATGTGGTGGGAGGGTGGTGTCTAGTTGGGTGTGGTGGGAGGGTGGTGTCTAAATGGATGTGGTGGGAGGGTGGTGTCTAAATGGATGTGGTGGGAGGGTGGTGTCTAGTTGGATGTGGTGGGAGGGTGGTGTCGAAATGGATGTGGTGGGAGGGTGGTGTCTAAATGGATGTGGTGGGAGGGTGGTGTCTAAATGGATGTGGTGGGAGGGTGGTGTCTAAATGGATGTGGTGGGAGGGTGGTGTATAAATGGATGTGGTGGGAGGGTGGTGTTTAGTTGGATGTGGTGGGAGGGTGGTGTCTAGTTGGATGTGGTGGGAGGGTGGTGTATAAATGGATGTGGTGAGAGGGTGGTGTCTAAATGGATGTGGTGGGAGGGTGGTGTCTAGTTGGATGTGGTGGGAGGGTGGTGTATAAATGGATGTGGTGGGAGGGTGGTGTCTAAATGGATGTGGTGGGAGGGTGGTGTCTAGTTGGATGTGGTGGGAGGGTGGTGTATAAATGGATTAGTGGGAGGGTGGTGTCTAAATGGATGTGGTGGGAGGGTGGTGTCTAGTTGGATGTGGTGGGAGGGTGGTGTATAAATGGATGTGGTGGGAGGGTGGTGTCTAAATGGATGTGGTGGGAGGGTGGTGTCTAAATGGATGTGGTGGGAGGGTGGTGTCTAAATGGATGTGGTGGGAGGGTTGTGTCTAGTTGGATGTGGTGGGAGGGTGGTGTCCAGTTGGATGTGGTGGGAGGGTGGTGGCTAAATGGATGTGGTGAGAGGGTGGTGTCTAAATAGATGTGGTGGGAGGGTGGTGTCTAAATAGATGTGGTGGGAGGGTGGTGTCCAGTTGGATGTGGTGGGAGGGTGGTGTCGAAATGGATGTGGTGGGAGGGTGGTGTCCAGTTGGATGTGGTGGGAGGGTGGTGGCTAAATGGATGTGGTGAGAGGGTGGTGTCTAAATAGATGTGGTGGGAGGGTGGTGTCTAAATAGATGTGGTGGGAGGGTGGTGTCCAGTTGGATGTGGTGGGAGGGTGGTGTCCAGTTGCATGTGGTGGGAGGGTGGTGTCTAAATGGATGTGGTGGGAGGGTGGTGTCTAAATGGATGAGGTGGGAGGGTGGTGTCTAAATGGATGTGGTGGGAGGGTGGTGTCTAGTTGGATGTGGTGGGAGGGTGGTGTCTAAATGGATGTGGTGGGAGGGTGGTGTCTAAATGGATGAGGTGGGAGGGTGGTGTCTAAATGGATGTGGTGGGAGGGTGGTGTCTAGTTGGATGTGGTGAGAGGGTGGTGTCTAAATGGATGTGGTGGGAGGGTGGTGTCTAGTTGGATGTGGTGGGAGGGTGGTGTCTAAATGGATGTGGTGGGAGGGTGGTGTCTAAATGGATGTGGTGGGAGGGTGGTGTCCAGTTGGATGTGGTGGGAGGGTGGTGGCTAAATGGATGTGCTGAGAGGGTGGTGTCTAAATGGATGTGGTGGGAGGGTGGTGTCTAAATGGATGTGGTGGGAGGGTGGTGTCCAGTTGGATGTGGTGGGAGGGTGGTGTATAAATGGATGTGGTGGGAGGGTGGTGTATAAATGGATGTGGTGGGAGGGTGGTGTCTAAATGGATGTGGTGGGAGGGTGGTGTCCAGTTGGATGTGGTGGGAGGGTGGTGTCTAAATGGATGTGGTGGGAGGGTGGTGGCTAGTTGGATGTGGTGGGAGGGTGGTGTCTAAATGGATGTGGTGGGAGGGTGGTGTCTAAATGGATGTGGTGGGAGGGTGGTGTCCAGTTAGATGTGGTGGGAGGGTGGTGTCTAAATGGATGTGGTGGGAGGGTGGTGTCTAAATGGATGTGGTGGGAGGGTGGTGTCCAGTTGGATGTGGTGGGAGGGTTGTGTCTAAATGGATGTGGTGGGAGGATGGTGTCTAAATGGATGTGGTGGGAGGGTGATGTTTAAATGGGTGTGGTGGGAGGGTGGTGTCTAAATGGATGTGGTGGGAGGGTGGTGTCTAAATAGATGTGGTGGGAGGGTGGTGTCTAAATGGATGTGGTGGGAGGGTGGTGTCTAGTTGGATGTAGTGGGAGGGTGGTGTCTAAATGGGTGTGGTGGGAGGGTGGTGTCTAAATGGGTGTGATGGGATGATGATGTCCAGTTGGATGTGGTGGGAGGGTGGTGTCTAAATGGGTGTGGTGGGAGGGTGGTGTCTAAATGGGTGTGGTGGGATGATGATGTCCAGTTGGATGTGGTGGGAGGGTGGTGTCCAGTTGGATGTGGTGAGAGGGTGGTGTCCAGTTGGATGTGGTGGGAGGATGGTGTCTAGTTGGATGTGGTTGGAGGATGGTGTCTAGTTGGATGTGGTGGGAGGGTGGTGTATAAATGGATGTGGTGGGAGGGTGGTGTCTAAATGGATGTGGTGAGAGGGTGGTGTCTAGTTGGATGTGGTGGGAGGGTGGTGTCCAGTTAGATGTGGTGGGAGGGTGGTGTCTAAATGGATGTGGTGGGAGGGTGGTGTCTAGTTGGATGTGGTGGGAGGGTGGTGGCTAGTTGGATGTGGTGGGAGGGTGGTGTCTAAATGGGTGTGGTGGGAGGGTGGTGTCTAAATGGATGTGGTGGGAGGGTGGTGTCTAAATGGATGTGGTGGGATGATGATGTCCAGTTGGATGTGGTGGGAGGGTGGTGTCTAAATGGGTGTGGTGGGAGGGTGGTGTCTAAATGGATGTGGTGGGATGATGATGTCCAGTTGGATGTGGTGGGAGGGTGGTGTCCAGTTGGATGTGGTGGGAGGGTGGTGTCTAAATGGATGTGGTGGGAGGGTGGTGTCCAGTTGGATGTGGTGGGAGGGTGGTGTCTAGTTGGATGTGGTGGGAGGGTGGTGTCTAGTTGGATGTGGTGGGAGGGTGGTGTCCAGTTGGATGTGTTGGGAGGGTGGTGTCTAAATGGATGTGGTGGGAGGGTGGTGTCTAAATGGATGTGGTGGGAGGGTTCAGCTGGACAGTGGAAAGAGAGGGTCTAAAACTCAAAAGTATAAAATAGTTGACCATCAGCAGTGATGGGTACCTGGCTTAAGTTCGAGAAACGAAGGCGGCTGGGCATAGTGTACTATCCACCTGTTGGCTGAGGTCATTGAAACAGAAGAACTCTACTTTATCCGCCCCATACATGATGATTAACATCAACACAAAATTGTACATACGTTAAACAAAATAAAACATAAATGTGTATGTTAATGACTGTATTGCACTTCATTCAATTCTTAACAATCGTGGTGCATAGGCCTACAATGCGAAAGCCGGCTGTAATTAACAGAAAGACCTTTGTGTTATTGTCAAATATTGCTTTTTGAAAGATTGGCACAGCCTAAAAAAACTTAAGGCGGCGACACAGAAGAATAGCCTTTTGTCTATGTCGGCTTTTTTTCTATGTTGGCCTTTTGTCTATGTCGGCCTATTGTCTATGTCGGCCTTTTGTCTATGTCGGCCTTTTGTCTATGTCGGCCTTTTGTCCCTGTGAACCTTGTTGCCTACACCCAGGCAAGACACTACGCGAATTTAATGTGATCGAACCACGGCATACTTGTCTTTTGTATCTCAGCGTAATTGCCTTGTAAAAGTTAAGTTTTTTTTCTTTCTTATTGTAAATTTTAAAAAAACAATACTTTGGACTTATTTTTAGCTTAGACCTCATTAAAAGAACTGGGATTATCTTTAATGGCAGAAACGTGCAGAGGATTAACGCGGGAATTACGCTGATAGGTTGTATAGGGTTATGTGGACAAGATAGGGAGCAAATTGGTGGCCAGCGACAAGATAAATTTTTAATAAAAATGTCTGGCCATCAGATGAAGTTTGGCCACCTCAATGAAAATGTCTGGACATCAGATGAAGCTTGGCCACCTCATTAAAAATGTCTGGCCATCAGATGAAGTTTGGCCACCTCATTAAAAATGTCTGGCCATCAGATGAAGTTTGGCCACCTCAATGAAAATGTCTGGCCATCAGATGAAGTTTGGCCACTTCACAGAAAAGTCTGGCCATCAGATAAAGTTTGGCCACCTTAATGAAAATGTCTGGCCACTTCAGCTGGATCAACAAAGTTTACTGCCCCCCAAAACCAAAGTAATCGTTCACCATATCACTCTCTCATGTCGAAGAACACACTCAGTCCAAAATATCTTTTAAACTATTTCAAATCTCCTTCTATAAGAGTTCTCTTGAAATGCCAGCTGACAGTTAAAGAAATAATACGGCCCTGAGATAAGGGTATAAACATATGGATCAATTTATCATTTAAATAAAACTAGAGACATGGAAAACAAAGTAAG
The DNA here is from genome assembly GCF_028476545.2 of Physella acuta. Taxonomy (NCBI): domain Eukaryota; kingdom Metazoa; phylum Mollusca; class Gastropoda; family Physidae; genus Physella; species Physella acuta. The sequence continues at coordinate 115,518 of NW_026731852.1, forward strand.
AGGTATGAGTGTATATGAATTGGTTTTTTTTTTCTTTTTACTTTCTCATTTGCGAATTATAGTGCAGGTATTGCAATCTAGCAAAAAATCGAAATCGAGATTTTCACCCTGAGTCGGAAAAACATAACTTTGCAATTTTGTCCGTATGTAGGTCTGTCTGTCTGTCTGTGTGGTTGTGTGTGTGTGTGTATTTATGTGAACACGATAATGTGAGTACCGCTACAGCTAGATTGATGAAATGTCGCATATAAGTATTATATCAAATGTGTAGTTTTAATTGATTTTTCAGCTATTTCCGATAACCGGAAGTGGAACTTATTCTACTCTTGGTTTTTCAAAAGCCTATAACGAGTAATGTTTCAGATAGATAAATGAAATTTCACATATAAGTAAAAGATCTAATTATCTGCGTTCTTTTAAATTTTGAGTAATTTCCGTTGACCGGAATTAGTTCTTTACGCTATTTCCGATTTTTCAAAAAAAAAGCATATGAATTTATAAAGCACTTTATAGACACATTGCTGTTCACTTGGTGCGCATTTTTTTTCTCTACGAGATTCTATTCTATTTTAAAAAGTTTAAGTATTTAAAATTGATTACAAATGTTTAAAAAAAATAACAATAGTGTCGAATCGGAAGTTTCGACAAACGGATCAGGAAATATTTAGAAGCTCTTTCGTTATACTGTTGGTCAATACAAAGGTTTTTTAATTCCATAAGTTTCTAGCTAAGGTTTGAACTTATCTTCTCTGAAATGCCAGCTGACTGCCACACAGAATCTAAGTTTAAACCATAACAATGTTTTTGAAAACATTATGCGGGAACGTTTTAGGGCTGAGTTGGAGAAAAACTCAGTCCCAACAGACGAGGCGTATGAGGGTGAAACCCGACTCGTGAAACTCTCAACACACAGCCGAACACTCACAGTCTCCGTGTGGTGGGGCGGGGTGGGACTGGGGGTGGGGGGGTGCAGGTCGTCACATTAACATGAAAACCATTGTTGAATAGTTGATTGGACTTGAATAATTGAATAAATTAACTTCTGTGAGGTTGTATTCGTCTTGCACTTTTGAATTAGCTGTGCGGTATATTCGAGGCCAATCCCTGTGCATAATGTATATCGAAAATATGTTGATGGTAGTGAATACTATAAATGGTATGTGGTAAGCGGGTGGTGGGGCGTTAGGAAATTTTTTGTGGGTTTTTTTAAAGGTAGGTTCTGGCCTACAAAATTCAGGGTGATTTCTGATGATAAGAGGCTAGTTGATACCTTCAGCCTGATGATAAGATAAACCAGGCTACCTTCTAATGATAAGATATACCAGTGGCTACCTTCTAATGATAAGATATACCAGTGGCTACCTTCTAATGATAAGTAGACCAATGACTACCTTCTGGCTATAATAAAGCTCTAGCTACGACAGTTTTTAACACGTTTTTCTTAACTCAGCTTCGCGTTTGTGGATTTGTTTGTTTGTTGTTAAAATTGACATCGAAAATTAGCCCACTTCTGATTGCTCTACAGATCTGAAATTTGGCATACAGGCTACTTTCGCCTAACAATTTCAGATGCAATCATAAAAACTAGCAATTAGAGACCGTAATTAGCTTAATTTAATTACGCCCCAAGGACCATAAAATTGAGGACATGATTTCTAAAGATACCGACAAGACTGGAGGCTTATTCACACAGTTACTTCGGCCCCAATCGATGTGAGCGCGCTGGCCGTGATCGTATAGTGGTTAGTACTTCGCGTTGTGGCCGCGACAACCCAGGTTCGAATCCTGGTCGCTCAAGATTTTTTAGTCCGTGTATTTATAAACACTTAGTCAAGTCATACTTAATCAAGTCATTAGATTAAGTAGAAAATAAACTATATAAAAAACTTTTTTAAAAACCACGTTTTTCATGTGTAGCAACGGACTAAAAAGGAGAAAATAAAATACTTAAAAAAAACTTTTTAAAAAACCACGTTTTTCTTGTGGACTAAAAAGTAGAAAATAAATTTTTCTTTTGTGCTTCCTCGAGCTGTGCAGGTTCTTGTGATGACTGACAAAAAACGTGGGTCGGGCAGATGGGTCGGGAAATTTGATGGTGAACGTACCCACGTTTTTTGTCAGTCATCACAAGAACCTGCACAGCTCGAGGAAGCACAAAAGAAAAATTTATTTTCTACTTTTTAGTCCACAAGAAAAACGTGGTTTTTTAAAAAGTTTTTTTAAGTATTTTATTATGGTAATGTAGGGCTACCCATAGAAAAACACCCGATAAAATTGCCCAACTCACCGTTTGATAGCAAGCGATACAGAGACCAAATCCCATGTCATGATCCACCATCATGTGATAGACAAGCTCAAAACTCACTACAAGTTCCCAGTGTAGTGTTAAACACATGTGTACCGAATGAAAGGAGAGAAGGAGCTTAAATAGCTTACTTGTGCTTACGTGTTTTGATATCGACATCAATAACTCATTCAAGAGAGGATTACCCCAACAAACGTATTTCCTATAAACGTATTATAAGCAGATTATCTTAGAAGAATTTTAGCTTAGGAGGCAGGCGCTATACTAGAGTTCATATATATATATATATATATATATATATATATATATATATATATATATATATATATATATATATATATATATATATATATATATATAATGTAGCCCCACCTTGTCGCGTGTCATACCGACCTCTTAATTAGATGACAGTTTTAACACAAACATAAATATTCCAAGAATGTGCAACTGATGCTGTTGTTGATGTATGCTACCAAATATATTGAAACTTTAAATATGGGTCTGTGCTTGTAGGAGGTGACGAGGTAGCGCTATATTTAACGACAGCATTACTATATGTGAGAACTTCAACAATAAGACATATTAAAAGTCCAGCAATGTGACAGATGACAACTTCCGCAATGTGATATTTGACAACTTCCGCAATATGATATTTGACAACGCCTGCAATATGATACTATGCACAGTGAATCAACGAAGTCAAACTGGCATGCATTCAATACAATAGCAGGCAGGCAGACTGGCAAAAACATGAGAGAAATACAAGACATCACGTCGTCAAGCGTGCTCTAATATGAGGTTAATCGTGCGGCGTCAAAACGGCCAATGACAAAACGGCCCCGTCAAAACGACCCCGACAAATCGGCCCCGACAAATCGGCCCCATCAAATTGACCCCGTCAAAAGGGCCAGCGACATATGGACCCCGTCATTTTGGCTCCCGACATATAGTCTCCCGTCATTTAGTTTTTTCCACAAAACGGCCCCCGTCATTACGACTCCCGACAAATAGGCTCCCGCCATTTAGTTTCTCCACAAAACGGCCCCCGTCATTAAGACTCCCGAAAAATAGGCTAGCGTCATTTAGGCTCACGACAAAAGGACCACTGACAATACCGTTTCTGTAGAGACTAAGTCTCCCGGCCAAGCGGTCTCATTGAATATGACACCTGCCAGTGGGACCCCTTCATCAATATACTTTAGAGTTAGCTTATCCAACACTCTTAAAGTAATACAACGTATGCATCTCTTGTTCGGCAGGCCTTATTTTTATATTAGTTTATCTATTATAAAATATAGTATGTTTTAATTTAAGGGTCATCTATCTATGACATCCATAATTGAGTCGGTTATAGGCTGTTCCAACTCAGTGTGTGGGGAGAGGGGTCCACGCTGTACCTTCCTACCTGCAGTATGCTTGTAGGTTATCAAAACAAAATGCTGTTATCATGTAAACATCATGTATATCGAACATTTACACTTCTGTGCTCGCTTTTAAGCAACAGATCTTTTCTGTTGTAAATTAAACATTATCAAAACTTTAGAATTGGTGGAATTTATCTGTTAAGGGCTCGATTTGTTTGTGAATTAATGTTGGTTCATGAAAAACAATTTCATTCGGGCATTTAAAAGAGTTTATAGTGGTATTGGAGGTAGGACAAAATGGTTACTTTTATGCCAATAGTGGTCATGCCATTCATTAGTCTGGAGCCAATATGTCGGGAGTCATTTTGTCAAAAGCCAATATGTCGGGAGCCCAATTGCCGGGAGCCAATATGTCGGGAGCCCATTTGTCGGGAACCCATTTGTCTTGAGCCCTTATGTCGGGAGCCAATATGTCGGGAGCCGCTTTGTCGGGAGCCAATATGTCCTGAGCCTATTTGTCAGGGGTTAATATCTCGGAAGTCCATTTGTCGGGAGCCTAAATATCGGGAGCCCATTTTTCGGGAGCCTATATGTCGCAAGTCAATATGACGGGAGCCCATTTGACGGGAGCCAATAAGTCGGGGCCCTTTTGACGGGGCTATTTTGTCGGGGGTCGATTTGACGGGGTTAAATTAACGGGGCCGTTTTGACGGGGCCGATTTGTCCCGGGCCGTTTTGACAGGGCACCGTGGTTAATCTTTAACATTTCACGAAAAATACCAAGTAAGATAACAGATCTTTGAAGATCTCAGATAGAATAAAAAGATCAATGATCCAGAGAGATCAATCATAGTTAGTGTATACACGACAATAGGAAACAAATAAAAAAGGAATGAAATGTAAACATTACCTGCACGGATGTTTTGATTACCTCGTTACCTTGTGCCGTACTGAATGCATAACTAATGCATATGGCGGGAGGTATTCCTATACAGTATGCAGGGGAGGTGATCCAATAGAAGGGAGGTAATCCAATATAGGGGAGGTAGTCGTATACAGGGGAGGTAATACAATCGAAGGGAGTTAGTCCTATGGAAGGTGATGCTAGTCCAACAAAATAAGAAGGTATTCTCGCACAATAAAATGGTAATCCCACATAATAAGATGGTACTCCTACTTTAGTCCTACACAGTGAGATGGTAGTCCTACTTTAGAAGCACACAATGAGATGGTAGTCCTACACAATGAGATGGTAGTTCTACACAATGAGATGGTAGTTCTACACAATGAGATGGTAGTCCTACACAATGAGATGGTAGTCCTACACAATGAGATGGTAGTTCTACACAATGAGATGGTAGTTCTACACAATGAGATGGTAGTTCTACACAATGAGATGGTAGTTCTACACAATGAGATGGTAGTCTTACACAATGAGATGGTAGTTCTACACAATGAGATGGTACTCCTACACAATGAGATGGTATCCTGTAGTCCTACACAATGAGATGGTACTCCTACACAATGAGATGGTACTCCTACACAATGAGATGGTATCCTGTAGTCCTACACAATGAGATGGTAGTCCTGTAGTCCTACACTGAGTGAAAGACGTCGAATGTTACCAAGAACAAGAGACCTGACAATGCTTCACCTGCCGAGTGGGACTTGTAAGGACGGAGGGAGGGGGTGGCATGGAGGGGGGACAGGCCAGGCTTTCACAGCCTGTCAGATGATGGACGACGACACGAAATGCCATCACTTACATGTCATCCAACATAGTCTCAGGTGTGTTGTCTTGGGTTTATTTTTAGACAATTTAGGCTTGAGACATACATACAGACACAAACACATTATATATATATATATATATATATATATATATATATATATATATATATATATATATATATATATATATATATATATATATATATGTATATATATATATATATATATATATATATATATATATGTGGGGCTGGGTGTGAGGATGTATGTGTGTGTGTTGGTTCGTGTATGCGTGCGTGTTTTGTTCTGTTTGGTGGGTTTGTGATTGTTTTCCGTGTGAGTGTATAATATCCAATCTATTTTTAATTAGCGCTACACTTGTTAACAAATAAAATGACCAAAATTGAAATAACCTGATGTATGGGCAACAAAAAGGTAGGTAGACCTACGTCTATCACATTTCTGACACTTTTATCACGAGAAGAGTTGGTCAATGCTACACTAGCAATAGCTGTCACAAACATGACTGAGTTAAGGCCCCTTGGAGTTAAAATAAAACTCTGCCAATGACCTAGAAATAGCTTGGTGTTAAAATTTATAGCGGGCGTAGGTTTTATTCAAGCGAGGTGTGGTCTATCAGTTATATAGGGGAGGTAGAGTCTGTCTGTTGTTACATATCGTGATTCTGTTATGTAGCGGAAGTAGAGTCAAGCGGCCACGACTCGGAGACAGAAAATTTTCATTTATTGCAGAAATGTTGCCGCCATTTGATTCAGGTTTTAGTGATAGCGAACTTTAGTCTGGTGGATTAAAAATTTTCGCAGATTTTAACTACATCACATGGTTTTTATTTGAAAAGGAGGATTCAATAAATTTAAAAATAGACGTAAATCAGATTTGTCCTACAACTATTTTATATCCAAGGTTTTCATTGGTCTCCAATCAACATGCTGAAGTAGAAAAATCTAGAAGTACTTGAATCCACAACTTCTAAAACAAAAATTGTCAGTTAAAGTTTGTTTCGGAAGAGTTCTGTAACATAGTTCCAAACTGAGTTATTATTTTAAATTCCTGTTTTTTAATGTGTGCGTTAATCATGAGAGGCGAAAGTTGAAAACAAAAAGCAAGACAGTATGAACGCGGCCCGCTGCAAACATCTTGTTTATATGTATGTGACTGACATCAGTATGTATGGTAATTTCACAAACAGCATCAGAATCAGGAAGTCGGTTAACAAAAACACCAAAAGGTAGTTTATTTATAGATGTATTCAGCTGAGCGAATCTTCTTCAGAAATCAAATCAGTTAAAGTCTGTTTGTGAGTTTGTGGCAAATGTTGTTACACAATTTTGACGTTTTTCTAATGCAGCGAATTCTTTTAAACTTTCCAGACACATTGTTTTTTGACACTGCAACATATGTCATATGGGTCCAGGACATTACCCCCGTCAATTAACACCGGTCATTCCCCCCCTCGTCAATTAACCTCGGACATTTCCCCCCATGAGTAATTACCCTGGGATATTTTACGGGGGGGGGGGGGCGTGATGCCCTGTTCCCACCTCATTTAAATTTAATTAAATATTAAATTATTAATTAATGTAAAGAATAAATAATAATAAAAGGGGAGATAACACAATTGATCTCAAGCGCCTACTAAAAAAGCCCATTTACAACCGTGAACTGTTTGTCACGGACGACTGGTTTCCACGGGCGTTAAGAAGGGGCAAGTAACTGTCTTTTAGAGACCGCTAGCTACTCATCGAGTTTTAAGACGATTATTTTTAGTCGTGTGTGGTGTCGAATTCATTAAGAACGCACTTTTTGAGATGAGAAAATAAAACAAATATAAAAATATAATATCTTATATATTTTAGCAACAAATGCTCTTATTAAAGAAAGATTCATGTTTCAATATCAGTGCTATTCAGTGCATTTAAAAGCTTAATATTGTAAATTAAAAAAAAATAATTTAAAATTGTAATAATGTGATAAATACTTAATAGTGTGATAAACGTGTTACATTCATTAAATAAACCGCGAACATAAATATTTCACAGTGAATTATACACGTGGAAACATTTCTGTAATCGATGAGGTTGGTGTGATGAGTGTGTTCGGTGAGACAGTTGTATGTACCGGAACTCGTGTCCCAATGAGGGGAGGGGAGGGGGGGTTGCTTCTGTTAATTAGCAGAGGGACCTTGAGAAAGTTGAATGAAACAAGTTTGTTGGCTGAAGAGGTTTTGGACGACCGGAAGATGGATGGGGGCGTGGCCCAGGTCAGTTTGTTTACGTCTGCCTGCTCAGTTGCATTATGGGAGGCTGACAGGATGAGGGTTGGGAACACAAGGTGTACAGAGACACAGTCGAGAGACACAGTCCAGAGACACAATCCAGAGACATAGTCCAGAGACATAGTCCAGAGACACAGTCCAGAGACACAGTCCAGAGACACAATCCAGAGACATAGTCCAGAGACATAGTCCAGAGACACAGTCCAGAGACACAGTCCAGAGACACAGTCCAGAGACACTCACGTTAGACACACAGTCCAGAGACACAGTCCAGAGACACAGTCCAGAGACACAGTCGAGAGACACAGTCGAGAGACACAGTCCAGAGACACAGTCCAGAGACACAGTCCAGAGACACTCACGTTAGACACACAGTCCAGAGACACAGTCCAGAGACACAGTCCAGAGACACAGTCCAGAGACACAGTCCAGAGACACAGTCCAGAGACACAGTCCAGAGACACTCACGTTAGACACACAGTACAGAGACACAGTACAGAGACACAGTACAGAGACACAGTCCAGAGACACAGTCCAGAGACACGTTAAAGACACAGTCCAGAGACACGTTAAAGACACACAGTCCTGAGATACACTAAAGACACACAGCCCAGAGACACATTAAAGACACAGTCCAGAGACACTCACACTAAAGCAACACAGAGTGACGTCACCTGTCGAACCACCCTCTGATGACTAGGTGGAGAGCAGAGCTTCACAAAGTTGGCGATACCTTAGACGTATTTTTTAAAACAATATCTATGTTTTGTATATACGGAATCATAGGCCTAACAATTGACACTGGAAACACCTAAGTTTGAAACAATGTCAAAGTCAGGGAATCAATCAGCTTAGAATACAAGCAGATAGCGGAGATCGAGGGTTCGGAACCCGGTCACGGCGTATTTGAAAGGGCGGTTGTCAGAAATAGTTTGAGAACCCGTGGTGTAGAAGTGTAGACCCAGAGGTTTGGGTCTGGTCAAGAAGCAGGGGCTTGATCCCACACAACAGGGGCTTGACCCTACACAGCAGGGGCTTGACCCCACACAGGCTTGACCCCACACAGGCTTGACCCCACACAGACTTGACCCCACACAGGCTTGACCCTACACAGCAGGGGCTTGACCCCACACAGGCTTGACCCCACACAGGCTTGACCCCACACAGGCTTGACCCCACACAACAGGGGCTTGACCCCACACAGGCTTGACCCCACACAGACTTGACCCCACACAGCACAGGCTTGACCCCACACAGGCTTGACCCCACACAGCAGGGGCTTGACACACAGCAGATAGTTTCTGGCTGACTGAGTCTGTTATTTAGGGGTCGTATGGGCTGCTGGGGTCGTGGGAACCATTGATTTAGCTTTAGGGACCGTAGTAACAACTGACCCCACGATGTTTACTTTAGAGCCTACATGGATATAGAATGAATTTTTTTCATTGCTGACTTGTTTAAAGTGAGGTTAGTCTTGAAAGCCTTGTTTGTTGCGTGTGGCTGGTCACGCATGATTTCCTCAAACAACCACACCTTTAAACGATCCGGTTCACTGGCTTAAAACGTTGATCCCCTGCGGCTGTGACAAGAAACACATTGTCCTGATTTCGTCAGGTAACCAGTCTTTGTTTTAATCCCATTGAAATCTTGGCACTTTGTTTTAATACCATTGAAATCTTGGCACTTTGTTTTAAGCTCTAGCTTTGTCCTCTGTCTAGCGACCAAGATCTAATTGACAGCTCATTTTATCTAGCGGATTTAAAGACTAGTCCCTATACGTACCCAATTATTTTTGGAACTTTTATTAGCTTCGCACTTAATAAATATAAAATATTTTTCTAAATTGTTATTTTATATACTTAATTCACTCCGTAAATGTCTCAATTATTGAAATTATTGCTTTCTATTCGGCATGGGTTAATCATTAATGAGTTTTGTTCAAGTGTGTTTACGGCTACATTTAAATGATAGTTGCAAGTGTTAACGGGTGTGTGTTGGGGTTAACTTAGAGATAGGGTAGGATCGGGGTTGGTTAGGTCGGCACATACCAATACTGTGGATAGCATCTATCGATATAATTGTATACATGCATCGATACTTTATGGCTATCACGTGTTTGTTGGTGTAGAGCGTTCGTCTGTAGCTAATACAGTTCAATTAACTAATCGAGTATCTCCTTTTGTAATGAATAATCTTGGAATTAATAAAAATGGCTCATTGAAAATGAAATGAGAGTGAAAACTATAATTTTTTGTGTTGTCATGGGATACGAATTAATCTGAAAAAAGAATGAAATCGCTGCATTAGAAGTGTGTCGACATCGATTTACAAAACTAGTCACTAACAGACAGGCAGGCAGACAAACAGTCAAGCACTAGACAGACAAACATGCAGGCAGACTGACAGACATTCAAAAGGAAATCGCCAAAATTACTCCCGATTTGAAAGGTCTTCTTATGAAAGCCCACGACAAAAAGACACCCGTCAAAATAGTTTCCGTAAGAAAAAAAACAAGTGATAAAATGTAGGTTAAGCTCACAGCTTGAATTAACTCCCATGCCGAAATTAAGCTCCCTTCCAATTATAAACTCCCTACACACACTAAGCACCTGTGGTTCGTGAAATTCAGACACGTCTTTAAAAAACATTGTTCTCGTGATTCTTTGAGCTCCCACTGTGAAGCAAGCTGTTTTCTTAAATTAACTCTTGGCGCAGATGCGTTTACGGGTTTTTGGGTTGGAGGAGGGGGGTGGAGGCGCCATATTTAAGTTCATATTAAGCATATGTTCATTAAGGACATCTATACGCGTTGTCCATCTTGACGCTAACGTTCTTAAAGTTGTGTGCGAATATAATTTTGTTTCTGTTCATTTATTCAGAAAATTCGTATTCTACGGGGCACATTTGGCGCAAACAATTACCCTTTGTTTCTAGACTGATTTTAAAACCCAAAAATAGTAGGTCTTCCATATACAAGATAGATGTCTGAATTAAGTCTGACAACTCAAGCAAAGGCTACCCTTGTGGATTCAGATCAAACCGTGGGTGGTTGACGGTCCATACCCAGCAGGAATAACGTAAACAGTAGATGTACAGGTGCTAAAGTGGGTTGACATTGTGACGATAAAGCACCTCGCTCATGCATGGCGCTGAGCTAGGCAACGTGAAGTAAGCCAAAAAGTATTCTTGTGATGAATCATTTTTTTAAAAAGAAAATTTATGCTACATAATATGACAGTTTTTAATTTGCAGTTTCGTTTACGTGGGTCTTTTTGCTGTTTTTTTTTTTTTTTTTTTTTTTTTTTGTTGCTAATATTCTAATTTGTTTTAAATCTTATCTAATGAATCTCCGAAAAAGGCGCCATTATCCTTAAAACGGTGGTAGGGGAGAAAGCAGATCTAGAGTACCACTTCCGGTAAAATCGAAGAAAATAAACACAACTCCTACTTAAGTATAAAATTTCGTCCACCTAACGGTACTCAAGTTATCTTTTTCACACACACGCACACGCACACACACACACGCACACATATAAACACACACACACACACACATATATATATATATATATATATATATATATATATATATATATAAACACACACACAAGATTGCAAATCAGGTTAATTTTTCGACTTAATTAAGAAGGTGTAAAACATCGAAATTTGTCAATATCTCGATTTCAAATTTTTGCACCATTTCATTACTTTTCAATTCGCTATGTAGGCCTATTCAAGGAAGTAAAAATTAATATGCGGATCTCCCCCTCCTCAACCCCCCCCCCCCCCCCCCCCCCCCCCCATACAGAGCAAAGGAATTCTGAAAGTGTGAAGATTTGCCATTCTTTCTTCACGGTACTGATTTTGTAGTTTTTGTTTTTTTTTTTTTGGCACAACGGCGTTAGTGACAGTAGATAATTTAATTTGGACTTTGGAACCCTAAACGCCCCCCCCCCCCCCACCTCCAACCCGTAATGTTATTGCAACACAACCGCAGCTATTGTTTGGACAAAAAAAATACAATTATACCAAGGCTTGGATTTACGTAACATTAAACGTGGATTAATGGATTACGCCGTAAATAACCTTCAAGGAACGTTAAACTACAAATAATGCCTGATTACAAAATGTAGAATTGATTCATCTCAAGGAGGGGGTATGGGATTAAAAGAAACTTTACGGAGGGTGTGTGGGATTAAAAGAAACTTTACGGAGGGGGTGTGTGTTTAGTTTAAACAATTTTTAAAGTGTACAATGTCTTTAACGTTTACTCATGAATGTAAACCTTAGATTAACTTAACATAAGTGTAAGCTTGTATTAGAGTTTAATAACATACTCTACAAAATCTAAGACATAAGTGTGTAACTTGCCTACATCTGGACCACAACTATCAAGTTTTAAAAAACAATATAGTAAGGACTAAAACAAGTTTTATATTTCTCCAAGAGTTGTGTTATTTTACTGTAGCGTGTTATGTAGGGTAGGGCAATTGTGTTTTTAACTCGAAATTCAATCGTGGTACTGGATACATTGTCTAATATTAATTTTATTTCACTTACTGCTTAAAATGTACACTAAAAATGCAAATAAAAACAAACCTTTCCCCAGCTTTAACCCCCCCCCCCTCCCCACAACAACCTTAACCTTCCATAAATGCAACCACGTGTGTATGTATGTCTTACCAATGACGTCTTCAGCTGGCCGTGAAGTTCTGAATGGATGAAGTTTTCATTCCCGACCAGTTGAGGGCAGAAAAGTTGAATTGCTCGCTGGGAACAAGCCCGACAAGTTTGCTAACAAATTCGGCCACGTGTTCGACTAAAATCTGGCCGGCCACTTGTTAACCTAACGACACGGCTTGTCGCCATTTACCGGAAATTACCGTTCATCATTCGAAAGGTAAACAAATCGGGCGATTTGTGACGACCGTAGTGGAGCGCTTGTATGGGGACATTAGTACTGGCACACCTGACTAGGGGGGGGGGGGGGGGGGGGGGCGTGTCACTAGACTCAACACATCAAGGGACGTCACTAGATTCACGTCACCAAGGGACGTCAGTAGACACGTCACCACGGGATGTTGAAGTATAAGCCAACATCAGGCACACATTATTTCAACGGTACGGGTAGCCCAGGGTACAAGTAAGTACTTACTGTACAGACAGACCGGTATAACCAGAACGGTGTCTTCCGGCGAGAGATATGTCAGGATAATGACAGGCTGACATTTGATTGAAAAGAAAATGCGATCTTATCCTATGTGCATCTTCTTAGTGGGTTTGTCAACCAGAGTTTCTTCCAGGCATCTCTTCCAAGCTACTAGAAGTAGTCGGAAATAAGATGGCGTTGGGTGGGCCAATCTGGGTCATGTATTAAGCATGAGACCAGATGCAGTGCCGGCGCCAGGTTATTTAGCGCCCTAGGCAAAATTTATTAAAACGCCCCCTTTCACACAAATTCATTACTCAAACAATTATTTAAAAGTGACGTATTAATTTATTATCAACTGCATACACGTTATACTTAATAATTATAATTAATCTTTTATATTAGCTATGTAACCTAGTGAAAACAGTATATTTTTCATATTGAATAATTAACTGTAGGTTTCACTTGAAAGTCTAAAAAAAAGGTAGCTCTATTATAACATACTTCTATTCACTTTTGATGGTATACATTTAATTGTGGTTTTTGATTGACACAAAAGTGTTAAGTTTTGGATCCCCTAAATGAACGGAAGCCTTTATAAAAAATTCAAACACGGTTAACTGTTTTAGACATTGCTAGAATTATTGATTATATATTTTTTTTAAATAATTTGAGAATAAACAAATTTTACGGTTAGTTTATAATTTCCATCCTATGTAATATTATATATGTAACTAGGGTAGTTACCATACTATGGTTAACAACGTATTACAGTCTGACGTAACAGTGCAGATGGTTTATTAATCGGATTGTATGACAGAAGCTGCGCAATTAATATTCTGATGCAACGATTAGAATACGAGTACGAATACGAGAATGAATATGAGTACGAATACGATTACGAATACGAAGGGATATATAGGAAGGCGACAGCTGAGAACGAGTAGGAGTAGCAGTATCAAGTTGGTTACTGAACGTTGTAGACGTATTGTGTTAATAGGGACGATAGACATGTGCATTCGGTTATGTGAAGACTAGTGAGGACGGTTGGGGGTCAGTTGATTCATTCTATTATTGTGAAGCATTTCTTTTGATTCATGTAATAAAAGGATCAATGGTAAACCTGCATCTTCGAGTATCTATATTGTGGTCGATGTTGTGTAGAATGAGTAAATACACTCGTTAACATTTGGCACTACAAGCAAATAGACTCGTTACATTTGGCGTTGTCGAGCAGGATGATTCAACTAGACCAGCCGCTTTAGGCACCCATTATCAACCTAGATCCAGTTCATAACTGTGTTTCGTGTGTGTGAATTCGGACATTCAGGAACAGTGAAAATTGAGGAACGAGGAAAATTATTCATACATACACGGTAGGAAAGGTCTTTTTTTTTTTTTACTCAAGGAATAAAAATTAGAATGTCTACTCTGGACGAGAAGCAGACCCATATTGTGGTCCTGCCCAGAGAGTCCCACATTAACAAATTTTACGGGGACGGTGATCCAACTTTAACCAACAGGTTCAGTGAAGAGGTCAAAGCGGCCTGGGCCTCGAGATACATGTCACCAGAGGAAAGATTAAGACTGCTGATGAGCAGTATAGGAGAGACGGTTAGGGCAGAGGTCAAATGCCACGATAAAACCATCCAATCAGATCCAGATAAGGTGCTGGATCTAATTATGGAGACCTTTGGGGAGAGACGGTCGGGATCGCAACTGCTATCGGGGTTCGTAGGCTTAAAGCAGAGAATGGCGGAGAGTGTGATGGAGTATTCACACCGAATGAACAGGGCCTTTGATTCGGTAAAGGGCAAATACCTGACATTGATGTGCGCCTACTGAGGGACCATTTCATCGAGGGGCTAGCAACCCCGATCTTAAGGAGAGAGTTGAAAGAAGAGGTCTACAAAGACCCACAGTTGACCTTCCTTCAGGTCAGGAACTCAGCGATCCGCAGGTCCGAGGATGAGGACCAATCGAACTGTTCGGTAGACAAAGTCTCTGTGCCGGAACAGAAACAATCCCCACCCACAGGGACCGGCACGATGGAAACCATGATGGCTCAACTGTTGGCCCACCTGGATAAGGTTGACCAACGATTGGAGAGGTTAGAAAGCAGACCAACAGCAGAGAATCAGGACAAAAACGGGACAAAACATAGACAGGTTAGACGGCCGCGACCTGCCAAGCCATCACTCCAGTGGACAGCTGACGGTAGACCAATTTGCCTGTCCTGCTCACAACCCGGACATATGGCACGGTACTGTCAGGGAAACGGTCGCACTCTGTAAGGCAGGTCAAGGCTACAGAGGGGCGAGGTTATGGCCCAAGAAACAAAATGATGGGAGTCTGTCCCGAAATGATGATTACGATCGGGGACATCGCGGTGAAGGCAATTGTGGATACAGGCTCCCAGGTGACGACAATTACGGAACAATTTTACACCAAATGGATGAAAGGAAAAGACCATAGTTTAAGGTCTGACACATGCATGCGCCTGACGGCAGCTAATGGACTAACCATTCCATACTGTGGTTATTTTCTGGCGGATGTCGTGGTGGCGGGACATAGGTTGAAGCAGGTTGGGGTGTTCGTTACGAAACACAACCTAGAGACAAATGTGTCAAATATACCTTGCCTGTTGGGCATGAATATTCTTGGCCAGTTGCCAGAATTTCTTACAAATATTGTCGGATCGACCACACCAGGTCGGGGATCCAAGTTGGCCAGGTTTGCCAAGACCAGAGGAAGGATATCAGTCCCGGCAAACACGGTCAAGGCAATCACATTACAAATTGGTGATAGAAGCGTGAATAGTGATGTGATGATAGAACCATGTGGCGCCGCACTGAGGGCAGGCGTCGTGTTACTGCAAACATACACATCAGCGGAAAATGGACTGGTTCAAGGATTAGTGGCAAATGTATTGGATGAGGAAATTTTTATACCGCCCAACACTCTGGTAGGAGTACCACAGAACGTCGAGGTACAAAGGTCGGCACAGTGCATCGAACTGATCAATACCAGCAGTAATGAAGTAACAATTAGATCGGTCAAGGTGACGGCCGAGGTGAAGAAAAAGGGTGGCCGATCATATACATTCCCGGAAACTGAGGACCCAAAATTAAATCAATTGCTGAATAAGTACAGGGATATATTTGCCTCGTACGAGGGTGATTTGGGTTACACGGAAGTAATAAAACACCAGATACCCTTACTGCAAGACAAGCCTGTGGCGCAACCTTATCGAAGATTACCACCAAGTCACTACTCGGCGGTGAAAGCACACCTGAATGATCTACTTAAAAAGGGAATTATTACAACCAGCACGAGCCCGTATGCGGCACCTATTGTAGTGGTAAAAAAGAAGTCAGGGGAGATAAGACTGTGTTGTGATTACCGGAAATTGAACAATATCACAAGAAGGGATGCATTCCCCTTGCCTCGTATTGATGAATGTCTTGATGCGTTGGGGGGAGCAAGATTTTTTTCTACCTTGGATTTGGCTAGCGGCTACCACCAAGTGGCCATGCACCCCAACGATCAACATAAGACTGCATTTATTTCTCCACTAGGACTGTACGAGTGGACCCGTATGCCGTTTGGTCTAACTAATGCGCCTGCTACATTCCAGCGAGTAATGCAGAGTGCTATGAGTGACTTTCTATTTCAAATAATGTTGGTGTACTTGGATGATATACTAGTTTACTCAAAAACTTGGGAGGACCATCTAGAAAGATTAGAACAAGTGTTTCTCCGTCTTAGAGAGATAGGAGTAAAGCTGAACCCAGACAAATGCGGCTTCGGTCTGAAATCGGTACGTTTTTTGGGTTATGTGATTTCGTCGGATGGCATCGCCACTGACCCAGATAAAATTGCAGCTGTTAAAGAATGGAAACAGCCAACAACCACAGTAGAGGTCAGATCATTCTTGGGCTTTGCTTCCTATTATAGAAAATTTGTACCTGGTTTTGCAAAAATTGCCGCACCGTTGCATGACTTGGTAAACAAAATGACAAAGAAACACAGTAAGGAGAAAAAGAAAGGCAAAACACAACTGATAGGTGAATTATGGACTGAGGAATGCCTGAACGCGTTTAAGCTACTGAAAAAGGCTTTGACAGAGGCGCCGATATTAGGATACGCAGACTTTGACAAACCATTTCGGCTAGAAATTGACGCCAGCTCTAAAGGTCTGGGAGCTGTGCTATCACAACAACAGGAGCAAGGTTTCAGGGTTATTGCGTATGCCAGTCGAGCTCTGAAGGAATCAGAGAAGAACATGACAAATTACAGCGCCATGAAACTAGAACTTTTGACATTAAAATGGGCTGTGACTGAAAAATTCAGGGACTATTTATTAGGTGCTAAATGTGTGGTATACACTGACAATAACCCCCTGAGTCACCTACAGACAGCAAAGTTGGGACCCATCGAACAGCGATGGGCAGCAGAATTGGCACTCTTTGATCTGGAGATAAAATATCGCCCAGGGCGGTCCAATGGCAATGCGGACGCCTTATCAAGGAATCCTTACGAGAGACCGGGCGATGAGGAAGAAACGCTGACAGGAATATGTGAGGTCAGAGCGTCAACAGATATCCCTCACGGGGTGCAAGTGATGCAAAACGGGCAGACTGTGGTGGAGCACATGTCCACAGAGCCCCGTCATATGGACATCAGTGATTTTAATTGCCTTAGCAATAAAGAGATAAGAGATGCCCAGAGAACGGATAGTGGGTTACAGCCGCTATTGAAATACGTCCAGGAACAAAAATTCCCAAGAAGAAGGGAAAGAGAACAGTTTGGTCGAGAAACAAAGAAACTACTGAGTCAGTGGGACCGTCTCAGTATAAAGGATGGTGTTCTCATGCGGAGAATTCATGACCAAATAGATGGGACAATACACCAGGTGGTGGTGCCTGGACAGTTACGAGAAGAAGTGCTAAAGTTGGCACATGACAGGGCGGGACACCAGGGTCAGGACAGGACGCACAAAATATTACGACGGCGTTGTTACTGGCCCAATATGGAGATGGAGGTCAAACGCCATTGTGAGGCTTGTGTGAGGTGTCAGCATGCGAAAATGCCAGTTGTTAAAATGAGACAGCCATCAGGACACTTACTGGCGACAAAACCACTAGAGATTGTGGCTATGGACTTTACGTCGTTGGAGCAATCATCGGATGGGACGGAACATGTGTTGGTAATGACTGATGTATTCACCAAATGGACTGTTGCGGTGCCCACACGAGATCAGACGGCCAAAACAGTGGCAAAGGTCTTAATAGAACATTGGTTCATCAAATATGGCATACCAAGACAATTACACTCTGACCAAGGAAGGGCCTTCGAGTCAGAAGTAATTAACCGACTGTGCAGCCACTACGGGATCAACAAATCTAGAACAACCACATTTAATCCGAAAGGAAACGGACAGTGCGAGCGGTTCAACCGCAGCATGCATGATTTGCTGCGTACTCTAGAACCTGAACAGAAAAAACGTTGGCCGGATTTTCTCCCAGAGTTGGTATATCTATACAACTGCACCCCCCCCCCCCCCCCCCCATGCCACAACCGGCTTTTCGCCACACATGTTACTGTTCGGACGGGAGGCTCGACTCCCTCTTGACTTGTTCCTAGGAAAAAAGGAGAGTATGACTGGCTCATACACCGCACTAGAATATGTGAATGAACATATGAGACGAATTAGAGAAATGTACAGGGTGGTACAGGAAAGACTAGAACATGAAGCACGGCGAAGGGAACCGCCGGTACAGACAAAGGACCCGCCACTCAAACTGAACGACAGGGTATTATTGCGTAGCCACCCGTTAGGCAGAAACAAAATCCACGACCTCTGGGGACAGGAGATATGGCAAGTCGTGGAGATGCCTAAAATAGCCGGTGGCCCCTTTAAAATAAGACCCACCAATCACACCAAACCGGATCGGTGGGCGAATATTGCTCAATAAAAGAAATATTGTCATAGTCAAGAAGAGCAGTTACACACAAAGAAACCTAAGACAATTAGGGAACCGGAAATTACAACGGAAATTCACATACCCATCCCGGAACCATGTCACCATCAACAGCACAACAGCGATACACAAGGGGAGGATAATGGCAACAATGAGGATCCCGGTCCTTCCAGAAGCAGAGACACAGTAGAACAGCAGACAAGTGGTCCGCGGAGAAGTTTGAGAAACAGAAAGAGTACGAAATTTTTCGTCAGCAACCATCAATTCTTTCATGGTCGCGCTGGTATGAGAACAGACTGTTCAAAAAGTTATAAAAGTGAACTGGTGAAGGCACCAAACGAAAAAAGGTGGATGTGAATTCTAGAACTGCTTTGTGTCTGAGGAATATGATGAAGACACATTTGACATGTGAAATAGTGATAACTGTCAATCTTTTACGAATGTGACGACATTGACAGTGAGTGGAACAATAATTTTTTTTTTTTTACGGCGGTGCTTTTGACATTGAAGGAGTGCACCTGCCAAGCGTTGTTTGTGGTTGAAAACACACAAAAAAAAGGCAGGGGTGGATGTAACTAGGGTAGTTACCATACTATGGTTAACAACGTATTACAGTCTGACGTAACAGTGCAGATGGTTTATTAATCGGATTGTATGACAGAAGCTGCGCAATTAATATTCTGATGCAACGATTAGAATACGAGTACGAATACGAGTATGAATATGAGTACGAATACGATTACGAATACGAAGGGATATATAGGAAGGCGACAGCTGAGAACGAGTAGGAGTAGCAGTATCAAGTTGGTTACTGAACGTTGTAGACGTATTGTGTTAATAGGGACGATAGACATGTGCATTCGGTTATGTGAAGACTAGTGAGGACGGTTGGGGGTCAGTTGATTCATTCTATTATTGTGAAGCATTTCTTTTGATTCATGTAATAAAAGGATCAATGGTAAACCTGCATCTTCGAGTATCTATATTGTGGTCGATGTTGTGTAGAATGAGTAAATACACTCGTTAACATTTGGCACTACAAGCAAATAGACTCGTTACATATATTAATACTTTAAGAGTGGTAATATAGATTCCTAAAAAACTAAAGATTTTTCAACTTGAGAACGTACTTTGTAGTGTTTTCCGTACTGAATTAATATCATCTAACTTACTTATCGACTACTCGATATACTCTACTACATTCACAATACATATCAAAATTCGATACCTAATCATAACTAGACTCGATGCTCCAAAACTACGACACCAACTCGTTTCACTTCACCAAACTCTGCAAACGGTACTCCCAATCAACAACGATTTCATTGGACCTACTACTTCACTTTAACAGTCAATATAATTCGATGCCTTAATACCACAAGAATCAATACTCCCGAACTCCAGAACTACGATACTTTATCACCTGTATTCTCATTTCTCTATTACCAATCAGATTCCACTAGACCTTCAACTACAAGACAGCCTAATAAAAATCATGTCACTTTAACACATTCGATACTTTATACCTACGAAACCATATCAGCAACAGCCTTCCGCCGCTACTCCCAAATCTAAACGAGTCATCAAAACTTACCAAACAATTACAATACTTGTAATGTCAGAGAAAACGAGGCTTATTCAATTTAGATAACCGTTTGAAATGTTCGAAAGTGACCGATAAAAAAAGCGCCCCGACCTTTTCACATTAGGCAGGTGGGGTTGCATTTTCACCATCGCGAATAATATAGGCCTATATAGACCTAATTTTGGGGTGGGGGTGCAAAATTGATAGTTCGTCCTGGGTGCCGAAATAGACCGCTCTTCCTTTATAAAAGTTATTAATTTTTAGTTACTTTTTGACAATAGTGATTAAACCTTTTGCACCCCCTAAGGATGGCGCCCTACTTCGTCTTACAGGTAGCGCCGACCCTGGCCAGATGAAATAACAGCAATGGCGCTTTGATGAACGCCTCATTGAAAAGGAAAACATGGAAGACGTGGAGGCTCACGTGAGAAAAGCGATTGACAAGAGCCGGACTATCGTGGCGAGGTGACAAGAGCCGGACTATCGTGGCGAGGTGACAAGAGCCGGACTATCGTGGCGAGATGACAAGAGCCGGACTATCGTGGCGAGGTGACTCTTGGATCATGTTCACTATTTTTACCTGCTCCTTTCTGTTTTGTCTGCAATGACGCCCATATTTCTCCGATCCCAACTCCCCCACACCCACCACCAACATCTTTTTTCCAACCCCTCATCGATTTCAACATGAAATCTTGTGTTGCCTACACAACCGAACCGATAAATTTTGTTAGAAGAAAAGGGAAGTAATAAGAATAATTCGAAACACTATATTTATTGTGGTTACTTCCCATTAATAATCTTACGATTGGGAATTAAAAAAATTGTATCATACGTTTAATTTATTCTTATACATAGAGATCTATAAAATATGTATTTCATAAAGTTTTTATATGGAAAAGACCGCAATAATTATCTTAAAAGCCTTTTTTTAGCCAGAGCTGAGTTAAGACTTAATGGAGCGAACAACGCTACGTCACTGTTTATATTGACGATTTTTACCTTTGACATCATCGTCACACATAGTCACAAAATCAGACCACTATCACCTATCCCTTAAATTACGTCACACTTGAATTGGCTGATTCCCCCCTCCCCCCCCCCCCCCACACACACACAAATGATGTCATTTGCTGAATGGATATAACCAAGGTAGGTAGATCTGGATTTTTTTTACGAAATTTTAAATTTTCCCTCTGCACCAAAAAATGCATCTATAGGCCTCATACAGTGGCGTAGCGAGGTCAGGTGTCACCTGGTGCGCTACTTAATGGTGTCACCCTCCCAGAGGCGTAGCGACCCTTCCCGGGGACAAACTTTCGTATTTTCGATTTGCACCCCCCCCCCTCAAGTTTTCGATTTGCACCCCCCCCCCTCAAACTTACTTTCGATTTGCACCCCCCCCCCCTCAAGTTTTTCTCTATATATTTAGCTATTTTTTGCCTTGGTGTCACCCCCTCTAAATGGTGTCACCCGGTGCGGTCCGCACCCCCCTCGCTACGCCCCTGGCCTCGTATAATTACATCTTAGCAGATCCGTGAGTATGGTCTACATCATATCTAGTTTCTTTGATCAATGATTTTAAAAAAATTAAAATAAAAAGGTTTTAAGTAAGATAACTGCTGGAACTCAGTTTAAGACACTAAGACTTAATGAAGTGAAAAAAGAACTATGTGACGTCACACTTGCTTACCCCCCCTCCCGCCACACACTCACACTCCCCCACCCCTAGTCACCAAAATCCGACCCACCCAAAACACTTCCCCCCCCCCCCCTCCCTCTATGAGTGTTACGCCTTTATCTAGTTTACGTTGGTACCAAAGTAAATTGATTACAAACAGTGAGCAATAATCTAGTATTGGTAGTATCCACAGCAAATCAATATGCACTGTAAACGTAAAATCGTGTGGGGACTAGATCTAGATCTACTTGCCAGTCATTAATTTCAAATTTGGGTGTTCGATAGGCAAAACTAATCAACAAATAAATTTGAAGGAAAATAAACTTTCACTTGAAATCGTATTAACAGAAAGTAGATTCTATATTTATGTACAAAATACTCTAAACTAGGGTTTAGTCTAAGATCTATTTATCCACTAGCGCAATATTTTTAGATGGTAAACTATAATTTTACGATATTGTTGTATTGGCCTACTTTTGAACTTTGTACAAAGAGGATTTTTAAATCCGTATTTAATAGACCGGAAAACGGAAATAAATATTAACAACGGATTCGAGGCTGTGTATGTTGATAGTTGATGCGGATGGTGATTTTTTTTTTTATTATTTCTAAACAGAAACAGCTGAGTTGTGGAGTAGACCTAGGTCTATTACCTGTAAGAATTTCCGTTTAAATGTGTCTTTGTTTAAATAATAAAATTATTAGATTGCTAATTTTATCTAGATTGTTTTAGATCTAGATCTAGATTCTAAGTCTAGACTAGAGTCTAGTCTCAGTCACTTCAGTCAGTGAAGTCGGTGACTATTCAATATTCATTCACTATTCACTATTCAGTGAGATAGCTAGCCTAGCAGTGCTAGATCTTGGTGCTAGATTTTCTAGCAGCTAAAGTTAGAGTAAGAGTTAGACCAGTTAGATCTAGATCTAGTTAGAGTAAAAGAGTGGGATCTCTCTCTGTCTACTCTTCAGACTCCTCTTTCTTGTTTTTAGACTAGGTCTAGATTCTAGATAGATTAGAAGTTAGAAGACTAGACTCACTAGAGTTCACTAGACAAGACAGACAAGAGTAAGTCACACTACTGTCTCTAGTCCCCATCATTCAACAAGACTAAGACATTTATTTTTTAACACTTTTCAAGTCTTATTCAATTCTCCTCTATTAAACTAGGCATTTCGATGTCCGCCATTTTGTTTAATCTGGCCACATCCGAAATTTTTCAAGCCAACTTTTGTAATTTCGGCCATTTTCCATCCAAGTGCTTAGTTATCATGAGAGAATCGATAAATTAGTGTATTCGATACGTCAAAGTGGGCTGTTTTTATATTCTATGTTTGTATGGAAAACTATTAGTTACATTTTAACATATCGATCCCAATTTTATCGAGGTATCTTAGCGAGCACGTCTCATTAAACGCAGTAACTGACCTCTTTCAATTAGTATTAATTTTAGCAAGAAAGTAAAGTATAATAAGCTAGACATTAGTTGTAATGAGCATCCTAACCATTCTCAAGAACAAAAATACCAGTTTCATAGAGTTCTTTACATTGGAACATGCTTAAAAAGCATTGGTAAATCTTGGGGGGGGGTCCCGCTGACACAATTTTTTAACAGGGCAATAGGGACCGCGAGGTTACCTATTATCGATAGAACCAAATTTCGGCATTTAAAAAAGGAAACTAGATCTAGACTAGTAAATAAGTAATGCCAAACTATTTTCATGGGTGGAAATGTTGGTTTTATGGGGCTTTTTAGCTCTTTGTAACCAGATATGGCTTCTTGCGTGAAGTGAAGGGGATCTACGCAATTTTAATAATGACGGTCCATAGACCATATGCATGAAATATAAAAAATCGCACATTTGTATTACTGTTTAACACTATTCATTGAATTGGCAAGATTTTAGCTTATAGAATGTTTTTTATGGATTAAATAAAATTTAAAGCAATGGAATTAATAGTCCCATTCATTAATAATCTTCCATATTAGTCATTTTCAATTGGGTAATAATAATAGGCAGGCCTAATTAAAATTTTAAATAGTAGGCCCTAATAAATAGGCCCTTATAAATATTAGGCCCCTATAGAATAGATTTAGATCTATGTATTTTAATGAGTAATTGCTTATAAGAATCTAATAGAACTAATATTTATTGCATCAAGCTTAAATATATAATTATGTTGTAAAATTACTTATGGATGATGTCTAAACTTTAGTTACCCCGTTTCAGGAAAAACTGATTAAGAAAATAATTACAAAGATTAAATTGGTCATTTCTCAGATTATAGTATATTATCTTTAAAATTTAATAATAGCTAAAATATACTACTAGATCTATAGAGGCATGGAAAGTAAAATAAATGAAGTCAAAGATAAAATAAAAACATTAACACTTCACTTTAATAATGTGATCTAAAGCAACAGTAATAGATACATTTTTTTGAAGTCAAAAAGAAAACAGAAACAGTAACACTTTGAACAATGTGACTTAATTTTATAACTTAAACTAAGCAACAGTAATTTTTTTTTAAACAGTAGGTTCAGATCAGCAAATAAGGCAGCTGTCTATCCTTCGGTTGCGACACATCTCATCTAGTTTCTGTAGGCTGCCTATTGATTAACCATCCTTGGCTACTTATTAAAAGTAGCCTATAACTAATGCTACTAATATTTAGATACTTCAACATAATCCTAACCATATCATATTCCAGTATGAGTATAATACACAGGTATTATTGATACAAGATTTCAGTGCCACCCCCATTAATTAGACTTTATTATATGTGATTGTCTTTTTCTCCTAGCATTTTTTTGACTTGTAAATTTCTATTCCCAACATCCTTAAGCATCTATGTGCTAAGTTTTATCTTTGCATCATCAATAGCAACATAGATATTCAGTATGAAAAGTGACTTGTGGCAATCATAGTAGAACGGCACTGCACTCCTTAATTGGGCTTTATTAAGTTAATTATTAGTTGTTTTCCTTTTAATTAAGCTGTATTTCACTTGCATATTCCTGTTGCCTGTACTCCCTAGCACCAATATGCAAATTTTTATCAATATATCTTTATTAACAACAGAGTTGTGCAGTTTGACAATAGACTAACGTTGCTCTCTCTATAGAAACGCCATGACCCTTAATTAGTCTTAATTATTTTTGGTTTTACCTTTACTGATCTTTATTTCAATTGCATATTCCTGTTGCCTGTACTCTCTAGTATCAATATGCAAAGTTTTATCATTACAAGTTAAAAAATAACAACGCTATATGAACTCAAAGAAGGACACCAAATATTTTGCAACTTTACAATAAAATATAAGCTGTTTAACATACAACTTTAAAAATTCATTAAAAAAAAACTACTGGGCCTACAGTGATAACTTTAGTGGTTTATTAAATGGCAGTTTATGGCCTTCAATATTATGTGTGTTTTATCATTCTGAGATAATTAGGCAAAATATACCAAAATGCCTACTATTAAACTCTCTACTGTCTCTCTCTAGGATCTAGATTCTAGATCTACTCTTTACTACTACACCAGGGACTAGTGGCACTCTTGACTCTATGAGAGTCTATGCTATGACCGTAGAGAGAGAGTTTAATAGAGGAGAATTGAATAAGACTTGATAAGACATATATAGTATATAGCCTAAGCCTTGCACCTATAGTTTGTTATTATAAAACGTAAACTGCCATTTTGCTTGTGGTAAACATTTTTAAAAGTAATTCTAAGAAGGTCACTGGAACTGAGTCGAAAAAATCGTAAGTTATACGTCCAGTGTGGACGCCATATTGTTGTTAGCAACCGGTCCCGCCTCTAGGGTAATACTACCTAATAGGATAATTAATTAGGCCTAAAATAGATATTAAAATCAAATCAAATGAATTTCATTTATTAGTATCTGTCACTCTAGTCGTATCACTATCTTTTCCCAGCCACTTGACATTGAGGGGGAAGGGGGTGTCCAGAAAATCAAAACTTTTTCGGGGCCATGTGGTCGACGACATGTTGAATTTAAAATGGAAGTACTTGGGCCTACATTTTAAAACAAACAAACAAAACTCATATCCTGCATGTAAAAAATAAAATTAAGACCACAGTGCTCATGTTTTAAAAATAAACCCAGCTCAAAGTGTAAATAAAAACTGGGTCATTCATAACATATGCAACAGCACTATTTTTACCTCCTCTACATTATCGTAAAAAGCCAGGACCTAACACATGTAATGATGTTACACTTCATCCTATCCTGAAAAACTGCAATTTTTGTTTTAAAATAAGGTCGAGTCGGTAAGGCTCATGGTTGCTAAACCGAAAAGTCGCGAGTTCGAACCCCCGGGCAGATGAGGCTCGTTAGCTGGGGACAGCCACTCTTCTAGGAGAGACAACTCCAAAATCAAACAACTGCTGCCTTGTAGTTTGTTCTTGGTTGGACAAAGGCTATGGAAGCAAATCCAAAAAGAAAAGCAGGCTGAAATCGGAGTCAATGGCCTCAATGGCGCATAACCAGTTGACACATAATCCTTAATTGTGATGGTAGCATGGTCGAGTTGGCAAAGCTCATGGTTGATAAATTCGAAAAAAAGTCTCGAGTTCAAACCCTCTGGCAGATAGATTCTAAGGCTCGAACCCTCCCAACACTAAAAATTAAGAACGAAGAAGAAGAAATTTTAAAATACATACTCTACTGACCTCTGTAAACACTGAGTAGGCCTAGATTGATTAATATTTATTAAACTCTTTTTTAAAATTTCATCACTGTGAAGCAACAGCTTAAATTCAGTTCTAACGTTATTGCAATAAGCATGAAAGTCCAAACCTGTTCTTCAGGGTATGATTTCATTTATGTAGAACACCTAATAAAAATAGTACCTCTTTGGTAAGTGAACGATGAAGTAAATAAAGGTCATAAACCTGATGAGGCCTAGCTACTTACTAACCATATCAAAGCTAATATTGATTATTAAAATACATCCTACGAGTATAGGGAATAATACTTTTAGCACTCCCCACATACACAAAAAAAATATTTTGCATAATAGTGGTAATAGGAAAACCATTGAAAAAAATAATATATTTATACTTGATGGTTAAAACATACTAACTTCTATATCTACACTCTAGATTCTACTTATTAAGGCCTAATAATAAACATTACTGAAAATAGTGAATATATATATATATATATATATATATATATATATATATATATATATATATATATATATCAGATAATTGGTAGTCAATTTTGAGAAGTCTACTTAACTTGTGGATGTCCACATCAAGTTAGTTATCAATCAGGGTGTGGGTGGTTTAATTGGTAATTGACATGAACGAGGTGGTGAAAGAGAGAACAAAACTCTGTCATTTACTGCAAGAGACATTATCAATTAAAGTTATTTTTCGTTTAAGAAAAGATAAGGGTGAGTGGTTACCATTAAGGGTAATCTATTATATTGGGGCAAGTAAATTGTGTTTGTATTATAGAATTTAGAATGATTCAGTACTTTGATTTGGTTAAAATTGCCTTCTTTAGGTACTTAACTTTTGAGTTAAAAATGCCCCATTAACAAGTTTTAGCTTTGTTACCAGATCTGTCTGTCTGCATGTGATTTACTGTCAAATCTTGAACCTTGTTGTATTGTAAGTTAACTGCCATTTTTATTAGCATGTTAATTTTGTTCAGAAAGAGCCACCGCGAGCCAGTGATGACAGACAATGTCCCAGGTGGATCCCACCACTGAGAGTGGCAACCACTCCACTCTGTATCTGACAACCGCTGCCAACCACTCTAGCTTCTTGCTGACAACACCCAGTGAGCTACTGAACACAACATCCCAACATGATGCTATTGACTGCCAGGCTACTAGAGAGTATGGGATCGTCTTCAGCATTATTGCTGTTGTATCCACCATATTTGGTATACTCTACACTTTCTTTGGTAGGTTACATTTTCAGGTGTCACTTCTGTACTACATAATATAGTTAGAATATAGTTACTGTTAGTGTACATACATAATAGCTAATACCCCAGGTCTTTAAGTCTATTTTTAGTTATTTGCCACCGTGCTACTTAAGAAAGAGTTATAATTGTTTAGAATCCTTAAAAAAGGGTTATATATACACTCAGTGTACAAACACTAAACATTGTTTTATTAAATGTTGTATCCTTATATGCTATTGTATTCCATGAAATACTTTACAAATTACAAACATGCTTCATGGCTATCTTTTTGTTTTCAGGCTACAGATTCTTCAAAGCCATTATGTTCCTCACTGGTTTCATATTTGGTACAGTGTTGGTCTACATGGTCATGAGTGAGGTGGCAATTCTTCCCCCTGAAGGGACCCTTGGCTGCGCTGGCGGCTCTGGCTTTCTACTTGGATTTGTTACAATGTTGATTCCTCATACTGGTCTCTTTCTCACTGGCTTCAATCTAGGCATTGCAGCCACTGCTGTTATTCTGATTTTTGTTGAACAGTTTGTACATATTAATATTATGTGGATCCCTATCGGCATTTTCCTAGTCATAGGAACTGTGTTTGGTGTTTTGAGTTTAAAGTTTCAAAAGACATTAACAATAATAGGCACCAGTGTGTTTGGGGCGGCTATCTGCCTGGCGGGCATTGACCACTTCATTGAGTGGTCATTTATTGCTCAGTACATCTGGGACCGCATCATGGCGAAGCCCGCTTCAACACTCTGCTGGTACAGCTGGCTGATGCTGGCGCTGTGGCCTGTGTGTGCTCTCTGTGGTGTTGTTGTTCAGTGGAAGTTCACTGGCTCTGGTGTAGACCACTGGCTGGGTAGGTTTTTATTTCATCTTTTCAATTGTCATTCACAACTATTTCATGCTACTGTATCCTCTGCAAATTGACCTAATGACCTTTTCTCTTCTTCCCCCCCCCCCTCCCCAGCTGAGCTTTATGATGTACTGGAAATTAGATACCATTTGGCTGACAGTGCCTCCCTTATTAATTAAATTTGAAACCATTTGGCTGACAGTGCCTCCCTTATTAATTAAATTTGAAACCATTTGGCTGACAGTGCCTCCCTTATTAATTAAATTTGAAACCATTTGGCTGACAGTGCCTCCCTTATAGAATTAGAAGCCAGGTGGCTGACCTCAAGACTATTCCTCCCTTATTTTTTAGTGACTAATCGTATCAAATAGTAACTTAACTAAGAATGATTCCCTTATATTTTAACAATAGCACTGAAAAGTCGTAGGGAACAAGGAGCAAATCTTCAACAGGTGAGAGCTCGTGAGAAGAAAGAAACTCAACAGACTCGGTATCGCCATTTGTATCAAGCCAGGCGTGTTAAGGGAGATGTCATTTCTCAGGTACTTGTTTACAAGCTGGAAAAGTAGAGTTAAACTTCAGATCTAAGTTAATCTTTGTTGTAAAGAGCGGCATCACACTTTTTTTTTTTACTTAATTTTTTCACATTTGTTTTACCT
This sequence comes from Physella acuta, assembly GCF_028476545.2. Classification (NCBI taxonomy): domain Eukaryota; kingdom Metazoa; phylum Mollusca; class Gastropoda; family Physidae; genus Physella; species Physella acuta. Next base: position 145,076 of record NW_026731852.1, read on the forward strand.
TTTTTTTTTTAACTTTTTGTAAATTGTAGTAAAATTGGAACAGTACACTTAAGTGTGACCTAACACAGTTTATAATTTTAAAAGAAATAGCTGTTTCATATAAGCTAAAATTATGTGATGTAACGGGGAGGGGGCTGTCTGACTGATGAGGGGGAGGTAAGAATTATCAAAACAAAGAGTAATGCAATATATGGATGACATTTTATTTTCCAAAAATCTCATAAGAATTCAAAATAAAGTTCTGAACTTAGGATAAGAAAGCAATTTATTCTAATCAAGTATTTAATGGGTGAAATTTGTTTTCCCAGAACTTCATTCAAAGTATTCAGCACAAGCTATCCCCTGCTATGCAGAGTTTGACAGCTTTAAATGTTGAGGCAAGTAATGAAGAGGAAAGTACAGCAACAACTACACTTACAAATGTAACATAGAAAAGTCAAACCTGTTCAACAACAAAACAAAGCAAGTGCAACACCTACTTGGTTTTATGTAGCGTTAAAAAGTTTTTCTTCATTTACATTGATTTCAACATATTCATAAATTGTTAGAACTATGTATACCTTCCACAAAGTGAAAACACAGGCTTATATTTTTTACTTGTTTTATTAGATTAGTTAATGGCTTGTTAGTTGTACAGTTTAATTTTGTAAACCCATTGAAATGATGATATAACTTAATCAGAGATTCTTTCACAGTTAACTGTACAGCTTATTATTATTGGATTTTGCAAAGTTAAATCAGTTAGAAAAATAATTCACTCTTTTGGGCCAAAGTTTAGGTATTACCTAAACAAGCAGAACATAATTCCTTCAAATATTTGTTCAAAATAATAATTATTTAGTTTTTGTTAAAGAAATAAAATTATGTTAGTGTGCTTTTATTTTTGTATCTGCTCTACCAACATGTGTTAAAGATATTGTACATATTTTTTCAAGTATTGTTGATGATCACTAATTTTTTATAAAACAGATGAAATGCTATGTATTAGATTTGATCACTAGGCTAGTGATGGTTACTTATCTGCATCTAGGTCCTAATACTGTAGGCTTTTGTTGTCTTTGCTTTTGACAAGAGGTTTCATACTTAAGATAATGGTGTATCCTTATTTTAAATGTTTTTCTTTGAAACATTTATGACTTTATCGACTTTTTTTGCTTAATATTTCCACTTTGTGATTGTTTGGTTATTTGTAAACTGATGACAACATAGGTATGTGAGTGGCTGAGTATCAGAACATCATTGGGTTGTTTTTTATTTAAAGGATCATTCTGTTTTTCTATTATTTTTAGTTTTTGTACCATGGGTTTCTTATTGTACATCTTGTGTGAGATTTTTTTATTTTTTCCACTTGTTTTATGTAATGTACACAATTGACATGTACAAGCTGTTCACTTAGTCATTCCTCAACTAACTTATAACAATTATTTATAATAGTGGAAAGTTGATTGTGTAAATAATGTAAGTTCATGGTTAAATTATTTCTATGTGATTAGATAACTGTGTGATACTACTTTTACAATGATTTCATATAATGGTTCACCTAATGATAGTCAAATTTTTATATGAACTTATCAAGAAATCCTAATAGCTTTGGAGGAGTGGCACTGCTATTGTGTCAAATGTTGTTCAACCTCACATGTAACCAGTGACATGACATTCAGCTACTGTTTTCTTCTAATGCTTTGTGTTGCTAGTGATCTCAGTGGGGGATATATTTTTATAGAGATTGTATCTACAACAGCTGATCTTATTTGTCTAGAAGCATATCTTTAGTGTTCCAAGGTTTTTAATGCATAGTTAAATTGTTGTAATGAACTAGTAGCTAGTTAATTGTTGTAAATTGTGATGCATATTTTCCTTGCAGTTGATTGAAACTTGTTGGTGTATAAATGAAGAGGAATCTAGTTAAAGACCAGTGTGTTAACCTATAGAGTGAAAGTGTTGATGTATGTTTGACACACAATGTTTTAACCTATAGAGTGAAAGTGTAGATGTATGTTTGACACACAATGTTTTAACCTATAGAGTGAAAGTGTAATGTATGTTTGACACACAAAGTTTTAACCTATAGAGTGATAGTGTAGATGTATGTTTGACACAAAGTTTTAGAGTTGACCTATAGAGTTCAAGTGTCAACATAAATTGGTAGATGTAAAGTCTTATGCAGCGAGTGGCAGCTGACATCACATTCCATATTTCTTGTGTAATTCCCTGCTGGATTTGTTACCACCAGTTGTCTCCAAGCCTGAATGGCTGTTTGTTTATGTAGACCTAGGTCACATGACATGTACATTTAACATCTTGCTTTAGTACTGCGTTGTTTGTATTAATGAGAAGTGTGAAGAGACATGAGTAGATGTTTTGTTAAGACAGTTGTGCTGTGATTGAGGACATGAGGCTACTGTGGCACCCATGTTCATCTGTGATCTCACCCTTTATTTACCTCCTTATATAGTTCAGACATATCACTTTTCTATGCCATTAACTTGGTAGAATGTGTTCTTACTCCTGACGGACCCAGACGTAGGTCCCACGTGTAATTTGCAACATTCCTTATCACAAATTTAAACGCAAAGGTGTCAGTTGATGTATTTAAAATACAGTATTAAACCACCAAGTGAATAGTACACCCCCAGCTCACCCATTTTATTTTCCCCCATTTAGTATTATGTATAGAAAGTGTGCCTTGAGTTGTGCAAGTGCATCTGTTAGATCGCTCCATTATTGTTACTTAGTAATTTTATGAACGCTTATTTTCTTTTTGCATCTTTTGCTTTAGATCATTCAAGATCTTATGCTAAATGGCTTATTTTGATTTTTTTGTAATCTAATTATGTTGTACTATACAAGTCACATAAATGTTAAAAAGTAGAACATATTTTAAGTATTGTCAAACAGAATACAATGCTTATTGTTACTTTACTTTGAAAAAATAAATTTTTCCTATACTACTCCAACGTGGACTTTTTTGTTGAGCTGATACACTAATCAGGGGTCTCCAAACTACAGCCCACGGGTTAGGCCTGGGAGGTCCTCTCATCCGGCCCACGGAGATCTTTTTGTCCACGGTAAAAAAAATTTGTTGGAGGTGGCTGTGGAACTTTGCCCAGAAAATTCAAAACTATTTGTGTTGCAGACATAGGTGACTCAAATAACGAAAAATGCAAACAAGTTTCGCCATTTTTCGATTGCAATGAATGAGTTGCTGGACAGCTGCTCCACCTCTCAATTGTTTGTGTTCATTAGAGGTGTGGATGAAGACATGAACATAACACAAGTGCTGGCTTGCCTTAATAGCATGTCTGGCTCCGTTACAGGAGATGATATATTCAATCAGTTGAAAAAGGAATTGCTGATTATAACTTTGACTGGACTAACATGAGTGGCATAAAGAAAGGCTTGGTTGGAAAAGCAAATGAGAAAAACATTCTTAAACCAATGTTCCTTTGTGTGCTAAATAGCAGTGTACTGAATCCTGTGGACTTCGAGTGTGTCGTCGATGTTTCTTTCAGACTTTTTCTCTGTGGGGGGGGGGGGGGGGGGGGAGGAACTTGAAATTTGTATATATTTCTATATAAATTATATTTCGTGGGGGTTGGGGGCTCCGCCATCTCGAAGAGGTGTCTGGAAGAAACTCTGGCCCCCGAACTGATATTTGATAGTTAATGCGGCCCTCGGGCTGAAAAGTTTGGAGACCCCTGCACTACATAATTGACAAGTCAGGTGTTAAGACAAATCAGATTTATTAACTAGTAGTAAAAGCCATAATGTAATACTTGAAATGATTTCAACACATACTTGTTATACTTGTAAAATATACCATGATATGCATACATTAGTGCCCAATCAAGTCAAAATTGAAATTTACATTAGACACAACTAAACAATGGCGAGTGAAAAAAAACAAAATTACATGTCAAGGATTTGTACAATAATAGAAAATCTAAAGAGCATTATACAGGGAACCATTTCACTGTATTAACTAGATTTCTGGCAAACAAATGGTGTAAAAAGACAGTACAAAGTCACAAACTATCTCATATATTCAACTCACACAATTTTGCATAGAAAATTTTACATACAGCAAGCAATATTGCAGTTGCAACAAATGTATAAGCTAAGTACTAATGCCTTCATTTTCATCACTCACACACACACACTAAACAGAACATGTTTACATAATAATTCAAATACCTTATTCAGAAGATTTACAGCTATCCATTATGTGGATGTTTCTTGACAACTCACTAACCAAACTAATTAAAATTAAGGAAGTACAACTTTAAAGTGCTATACTAACTTCAAAAAATTGGCCTATACTTTCCAATTATATTACAACTGAATACAGCTTATTTTAAACTACACCTAATTTATTACTGCAGCTTTGGAATGTCGTTAGTGCATAGCACCAATAAGCATCAACATAAAGAAACTGCCTCCTATCATGCTACCATAAGAAATTATAATCATTGGCAGATCCAAGATTTTAATTGGATCTGTATAAATAAAATGCTTTTGCTTTCCAGTTTCAAACAAAATATAAGCAATTTGAACTATGGGTACTAAGAAACAAAATTTAAGTAATTTGAATTGAACTATGGGTACCCAGAAACAAAATTTAAGTAATTTGAACTATGGGTACCCAGAAACAAAATTTAAGTAATTTGAACTATGGGTACTAACAAAGCAAGCTTATAAGAGAAGAGAACCAATGAGAAGCAACACCAAACTAACTAAAGAAATTTGCACCTGGCTTGATTTGTTTTCACCATTCTCATCTGCAAGAAAGTAAAAGAATGGGTTAACATAGATATCTCAATGCTGATGTCACATGCATGAAAGTTAACAGGTACAAAAAATTAGTTCAGGATTAAATAATAAGCTATTTAAATCCTTCAAAGACATGTAATTAACATGCTTTTGTGCTACATAAACCAAAACTTTGGCTTGGAAAGGCTATTGTACTTTGTACATGTTTCTAAAATTTCTAAATTAATTTTTATCATGTTTAAAATATGGTTACATCAGTTGCTATAACAATAAAATGACAATAAAACTAGGAGATGGATGCAAACTAAAAAGAAAAAGAATGTATCTTGTTTCATTAAAATAAAATAAAACAGCTTTTGTACTGTCCTGCACCAAATGTAGAGTATATGTTGTCATATTTCCTCATCTAATTACCCACTGCCAGGTTTATTGATTAAAGTCACTACTTAAAATTAAGATTGAAATCAACTATTTTTTATTTGAAAACGAGTCTATTTCTGTGTTTTTTTACAGGATTTTAAGGTATCTTATGAACAGATCAAAATGAGGTTAGTAAGTTAGACAATTTAGGCCACAAACCACAAAGGTAGACAACCAGCATGAGTTGTATTCATCTTTTATCATACATCAGTGTACAAATTAACAGTACAAATTATGCTATCCCATATTCTTACCCATGCTTACAATGCTACCAATTTTTCTTAGATATTTACCTCAATTTATGCAGCAGATATTTATGAAATAGCTCTTTGCATAAAACTATGCTAACTTAGCATTAAAAACATTTAGTGGATAAGAAACTATTAACTGTTTTTAATTTACTATTCAACTTTGATATTTTTGTAGTAACAAGAATAAAATATTCACACCCCTTGATTTTTTGAACAGCAGGACTCATAAGAATTTAATATTTGCAAAAACATTTCTGTACATTGCTTTTTATGGATTGGGTTAAGATAAATTGTTAAATAAGCAATTATTACAATATTTTCTCTTCAAAATATAGCAAGTCCTATAATTATTAAAATTAAATCGTTAATAAATAAAAATGTTTTTCACGTACAACACACCACATTAGTTAGAGGTCAACTTGTTGTAGAAAAGAAAGGGAAAGTTTTAGAAAAAAAAACAGTTTGGTAATTTAATTGGGTTAGAGATGCGTTATTTATGTAAAGAACACTAACTAGCAAATGATACATTTTTTTTTGTTGTAAAATATTAAGCTTGTTATCATAACAATAAAACACGAGTGGAAAAGCTTAACTTAAAACTAAACTAGCGAAGAATTAATTTTAAAATTTATCTTGAAATTTCTTATACCTCTGGACTTCCCTGTTTCTGAAAAAAAATGTAGCAAGTTACAGAGGATGTCGCAAGATTTGCAGGATTGATGTTTATTTGGTAGATTTTTTTTTAAATCTCATGGTTATAAGCAGGAATAGAAATCTCTGGATTATATATGAGAAGGTAAATGTAAGAGCATTCATAAAATAAACACCCATGATCCAGCACAATCAATATGAACCTTGAGATACATTAAGATAAAAACAGGTAAGTTTCAAAATGAGGGCCAAGTTACTGAGGCAGGAAATAAAAGCAAAATAATAATTCTCAATATAATAAAAGATCAATAAAAACTGTTTTTGTTATAATTAATTTATTTTAAATTAACCGTCCATTAATTGTTTGTTTTTTTCCTTATACTAAAAATCTAAAAATAGATTAATATAATCATAAAGATGTGTTCCACAGGACACCAAGAAGGACTGGTTAAATTCTTCAATCATGCTAATTTAATTACTTTAAACATGCAATTATTAAAAAATGTTACACAACAAACATGCAAGTTCCTTAACTCCATAAATATTATGAACAATTTATTTGGCCTGCTCAGTTTAAAAAAAGGTAAAAATGGTAGGTTAGGCCAATAATAATACCTGGTCTACTCAATGGATTAGGTGAGTTAGCTGAGTCATCTGTAGATAGAACCCAATATCACTTTACATGAGGTTTGCTAATCAAATTTATTGAAACTTTCTCAAAAGTTGTATGGCTTTATTTAAATTATAAAAGAGGTAAATAACACATAAAAACATGTACAAATGGTACATAAATACATCCAGGGTTATAAATATAAAAACATAAATATTGATAACAGTTTGGCAGGAGATAATTTTGTTACATCTTATTTTATATATGGACTAACATATGAACACAAGATTCAAATGTGCATAAAAATGACAGATATTGATTTACCTGGTGAGAAGATCAACTCTACTTTCTCCTTTGATACATGGTCATCTATGTGTGTCATGATGAGGTAAATACTTCCTTTAAAATGGTCACTGTCAACTTGCTCTAAAACTGTAGTGACTTCTGTCACTGTGTCATTAATTTCCTGTAAATCAGTTCAATTTGAAATAATAGTTATTTCTAAAAAAATGTATTGCTACTATTTGAAATAATACAGCTATATATATAAATATATATAATATAGCTACAGCTTTATCCCAGGATGTAGGTTGTCATACATAAAGGAAGAAGTATTAAAGAGATGCATAAGTATGGCTACTAATTTGCTCAACCAAAAATAAAGAAAAAAAGCCCTACTTTATGCAAATATGTTATGAATCAGTGGATAGATTGCATTTCCCTACCTATTTCAAGAATTGTACAATTTACAATTATAAGTGACAAAGAAAAACTATTCCTTCTTTCTTTGATAAATGAAAGTTTCCCAAAATATGTCTAAAATATTGATTTATTTTTTAAGATCCCCATACCTCAAAAAGCTGACTTTTCCCCAAATTATCAACAGGTAGTAATAAAAAGAAAACAAAAACTATTACTAAATGGAAATAATTCCATTTCCCTGCTCTTTTTCATTCAATTTATTCATTTATTTCAAAGTTAACATTTTCTCTTAAATATTTTTTAGTTGGTGAAATAGCCCCAACAGCAGAAAACGACAATTTTTTTTTATTTAGCAGATTCGTTTCACCACTAACAATTATTGGTACAATCTGAAGCTGTTCTAGGATTGAGGAGGAGTACATCAAGAAAATGTTTTTTTTTTAATTTAATAAAAGATACCAACAAACACAAAGATCAGTATGATGAGACTATCTCAGTGAGAAATGTTACCTTTAATGTTGGTTCAGGCAACTTTCTGGCCGAGTCACCAAACCCTAACTCGTATCTGTAACTCCTAACTTTGGGTCCGATATGTTGAACAACACACTTGAGCTCTGTGTTGGACTGACCCAAACTGGCTTGTGCAGGAAAGCAGTTGACATTAGGCTCAACTGTTAAATATGCATGAAAATAAAGGGTTAATCATTGGTTGTAAAACACGGATCTCAAACTGACAAGCAAAAAAACAATATACAGTCGTTGAATGCTGATCTAAAGTTGCTAAACCTAAAGTTGCATTACAAATATATTATTTAGTAATATTTGGCCATTTGAATAATAGACAAAGCACATTTAAGGACTAGCATTGTAATTCACAAGTGAATCAATTAATGGGCTAGGCATGTTTCCCTTCCCTGATCATCCTTATTAAACCATAAAGATGGTTAGGCACAGTATACTAAACTATGAATATTTTGCTTGATATAATATGCAGATATACAATAAAAACACATAAATTAGTTCTATACAATCTGAATGTAATGAAACGGCTTACAGATATTTATTTTAATTGGTACAGCAATGTCAAGACGTGACCCAATCTTTGGTACTGCCACACATTCCACAGTTTTCCCTGAACTTTCTGAGTCTAATTGTATTGTGGCGTTCAAAAATGTTCTGAAAAAAAAAAGCTTCCATTGTTCATTTGAATTACAAACTAGCTCTTTTGTTCAGCAATCAAAATTTTAAAATTAAATGGAATTTTTTTAATGCCTTTAAATTAGTTTGGACTGTACCTCCATTTTCTAACCAAGCCTCCCATCTCAATGTAATCAGATGTTGCAGTTATTTTTTCCCCATGGAAAAGGATTTTAACATCTTCAGTTTTAGGGTTGCTTCCCTCTGCAGTGCAGGTTACTACCAGACGGCCTAAATCCAGTGCCAATGGTTCTGTAGTTGAACGTTTGAGTTCTACTTCCTTCACCTTTAGTTTGAAGTTTTCTATTGGTCCTATAAAAAATAATTTCTTGTCAAGTAATGAAGTTAGAAGAACAGTTGAGAGGGAGGAAACTACTTTCAACAACTATACTTCCATCTCATTCATTCTACATAATTTCACAAGTGGGTTAACAGAAACTTAAAACAACTAAACTAAAAGATACTTGTTTAAACTAATGGGTTAACAGCAGATAACACCTTTTGTCTCCGCTGTTCATAATCTTCTTAACCAGACATCATTTACCGTTTTTTTAATAGATAGAGCTATGTATTTGGAAGCTTTGCAGGCTATATATTCACGGAATTAGTTTTTTATGATACTTTATGCAGCTGTGAGGACATGAAGAATGGAAATCCAGATGGAAGGGAAAAACTTGGAATGTAGATATAATTCTAAAATAAGCTAAGGAACAATATTTTCAATAACTATCACATAATTGAACTTTGGCACCACGGAAAATACTGATTTAAATAAATGTTTTTTGGGAATAAAAATTGTAGGATTTTACCTCAAAGCATTCATTTAATATTAGTTTAGGGAAATATATTTAAATTTGTAAAAGATTTTTTTTATTTTGCCACAGATATAATCTATTGTGTGCCTAAAATGTCTGGGGAAAATCTATCTTGTCCCTAATCACGCACATGCTATGAAACATGACTAATTCTTTCTTCTTCGGTCTTAATTATTAGTGTTGAAGGGGATCGAGATTTATCTGCCAGTGGGTTTGAACTCGAGACTTTGTTCGAATTTATCAACCATGAGTTTTTTGCCAACTCGACCACGCCTCCAACACAATTAAGCGTTACGTGTCAACTGGTTATGCGCCATTGAGGCCATTGACTCCGATTTCAGCCTGCTTCCATAGCCTTTGTCCAACCAAGAACAAACTACAAGGCAGCAGTTGTTTAATTTTGGAGTTGTCTCTCCTAGATGAGTGGCTGTCCCCAGCTAACGAGCCTCATCTGCCCGAGGGTTTGAACTCGAGACTTTTCGGTTTAGCAACCATGAGCTTTGCCGACTCGACCACGCCGCACCCTCATGACTAATTAAAACAAGAGAAATTAGTGTACACAGAGGAAGGTAAAGGTTTAAAATTTTAAGTTTGCTTTTAACTTTATTAATTTAATTTGGATTGTAAATTTATTGCTTGAAGTAATTATTTAAAAATTAAGATTTTTTGTCTGAAATTGGGTTATAGCCTTCACATGGCCTACTAGCAGGTCTGTTTTGAGGAATATTACTAACATACTAATCAAACATATATGGTAAGTTATAACATACATATACACATAAAATTTGATACAGTTGTTGGAACACATGAGAAATTACAATTTAATACTTCTTTATATCAATATCCAAAAAAGTGAAACTTTTTAACGCTTTAAGGTTTTGAATCTAGTACCAGCTGAGCCCATTTTTTTTCAGGATGAGCTACTTCTATTATATATGCTAAAAATATGCTAAAAATTGACTTCATTGATACTAGACTTTGAGTGGCGGACTATGCATGATATGATGGCTCATTTTAGGCTGTGGCTACTAGGATACAGCTGATTATTGGTGGATTTCTTTTTCAGTATAGATTAGCTAGAGTATGTTTTTAATTTCAAGAATAATTATAGATGCTAGCTATGAACTGGTATATTTTGTAATGTTTAACATGTGTAAAATAGTTTAAGCTTTGGTGACACTTCAGTGTTGCTGAAGCTGTGGATTTTAGACCATGCTACACTAAGATCAAATATTTTTTATCAGTTGAGTGAGTGTGGTTAAAGAAGCGACATTTTACATGTTATTATCTAGTGCTATTAATGTTTCGTTTTTTTTTTTTTTTTTCGATTGTTAACCAACAAAATTGTTAAATAATATACCAGCATTTCTTTTCATACTTATAATGAGCTATCATAAAGTGAGCTTTTTCATATAAATATTTAAAACAATTAGCGGGCCTACTTACTTAGAACGACAATATCCACTTCTGCTTCAACAACTTTTTTTGTAGAATTGACACGACAGATGAGCTTGCCATCGTTTATGTCTCTCACTAGAAAGAAAATGTATCAAAGAGTGGTTAGCAAGTTGAAGATTACTCAATATAAATTTTAGGTAATTTGTCATCAGATTTTCACCTTAATCTGTATTAAGAACAACATAAATTATATGTTAGGGATGTGGTATCACCACACAATGAGGGATGCGTGACACCACCCACTGAAGTATGTGGTGACACAACCCACTGAGGTATGTGGAGACACCACCCACTGAGGTATGTGGTGACACAACCCACTGAGGTATGTGGAGACACCACCCACTGAGGTATGTGGAGACACCACCCACTGATGTATGTGGTGACACCACCCACTGAGGTATGCGGAGACACCACCCACTGAGGTATGTGGAGACACCACCCACTGAGGTATGTGGAGACACCACCCACTGAGGTATGTGGAGACACCACCCACTGAGGTATGCGGAGACACCACCCACTGAGGTATGTGGAGACACCACCCACTGAGGTATGTGGAGACACCACCCACTGAGGTATGTGGAGACACCACCCACTGAGGTATGTGGAGACACCACCCACTGAGGTATGCGGAGACACCACCCACTGAGGTATGTGGAGACACCACCCACTGAGGTATGTGGAGACACCACCCACTGAGGTATGTGGTGACACCACCCACTGAGGTATGTGGAGACACCACCCACTGAGGTATGTGGTGACACCACCCACTGAGGTATGTGGTGACACCACCCACTGAGGTATGTGGAGACACCACCCACTGAGGTATGTTATGCCACTCAAAGCATACTGACCTGGCTATACTGATTTATAAAACAAAAGAAATGCTACTTTACTCAATATTCCTGTATGAACAAACCTTTTAGAATATCAAATTTTATCTGTATATGTCCGGATGGCGAATTTACTATTGTAATTTTGTAAAAATCTGGCTCTCCATTCACCAGCCGAGCGCTGGTGGACAAGGTTATTGCTTCCCCATGTACTGGTTTCATCACCATGTTGACTTCATTCTGAACTACAAACAGCATGTCCCTATTTATGTTACATGTGAAAGTTAAAGGAGAATCCAGGCGGACCTCTCTAGTTGAGCTGTCAAGGAAGCTAACACTCAATGGTGCATCTGTGTCCTCTGCCAATAATGCTGAAACTGTGGAGTTAATACAATTATTTGTTTCATTAAAATTTACAAAACTTGAATTTGTAAGGATATATTAGAGATTACTTAATTGAGATCACAATGCTGTTTATTATTACAATCAAGTACTGTCAGAAACTAATTGTTAAATTTAGTTAATCCAAAGTTTCTATTAGTTAGGCCTAAATAATTTTGTTAAAATCTAAATTACACCTGCTACAAATCACATGATCAGACAGCAAAGAATAAATATTATAGCACCATTCAGCAGGGCTCTGACTTCTAACAGGTGAGGTAGCACCTCCTACCGGTGAGGTAGCACCTTCTAACAGGTGGGGTAGCACCTTCGAACAGGTGGGGTAGCACCTTTGAACAGGTGAGGTAGCACCTTTGAACAGGTGAGGTAGCACCTTCTAACAGGTGGGGTAGCACCTTCGAACAGGTGGGGTAGCACCTTTGAACAGGTGAGGTAGCACCTTCTAACAGGTGAGGTAGCACCATTCAGCATTATGGTAAAGAAAAAGTCCAGTGAGGTTAGGCCTGTTTAAAGTTTTTAATGTAAGACTTAGACTGTGATAGTGATAGGCCTGTGTGAGACTGCATGATGGTGAATCTAGATCTAAATCTAGTGTTAGTGTAGTAGTCTATATAAGTAAAGGTGGCCTAAAGAGATATTTAGTATCAGTAGTACTAGTATCACTAGACCTAGATCTATCCTGAATTACTTTCATGAACAAGGATATTAAAAATAATTAATATAGATTATTATAGATCTAGGCATCTAGGCCTATTGATCTAGATCTAGATCTATATCTAGGTCTAGATCTAGAGAAGGAATCTAGATTTCTACATCTACAGTACACTCAGAAACTGATCTAGAGACTAGATCTCTAGATTCTATCTTTATTCTTTAGTCTTCTAAAATTAATAGACCTGAACTAGATCTAGATCTAGCTCTAGATCTGAGAGAGATCTTATTCAGTTCTAGATCTAGATATAGATCTAGACCTAAAGCCTAAATATTAAATAAATAAAAGTCAGTAAAAGACTAAACTAAAAGACTCAAAAGTCGTTAAAATAAAAGTTTACCTACTTTTAACATTTTACAAATAAGTCAATAACTACATTAAGTGATTAAAAGGTCTATATAAATTCATTAAATTGTAATAATCATTGGACTATCACAAACAATAGTTGTGTTTAAAAGGTGAACATCTAGATCTACATACCACAGCTAAAAAACAACAAAGACAGCAACAGTTGTCTTGCGGATCCCATTTTGAAATTCAGTTTCCCGGCTTGTCTCTGTGAAGGTGTGTGGCGTCGACTACCTAGGCGTGACGTCACAGGCGTGGCTTGTGAACGAGGTGTGCTGCGCATAAAGGTGTAGGCCAAGTGTGAGAATTGGGAGGGGGAGGGGGGAGGCACGGAGCCCGTGGGATGGGGCGGTGACGGATGGTCAGTGGGGCTTAAAAATTGTGGCATACTATTGTCATGGAATACACACACACGTGGGAACCCCTTGACCCCTTCCCCCCCCCCCCCCCCCCCATCCCTATCATGGTTGACCACGATCGCGAAAACAAATAGGACCAGAATATGAGAGACGGTAGTACGGGAAGATTTTAAAAAATAATATAGCATCAGCATTAGGGCCTCCTAGATAAGTGCGAGAATAAAAGCTTTTGCTACACTTATAAACGTTCTTAACAGATTTATAGGAAATAGTACGGTAAAAGGACAAGCGATAACACACCAATCAATAAGTTCGTCAGAGATGGGTGAAAAATGTAACACGGATTTATTTAGCACGTCTGAGCAAACTTTTGGTGTAGTAACGCAAGTAATCACATGGCATATGCCTTTGTCTTGTGTATAAGATAAGTGGCGGGAATGGTGGCTTTACTGTCGGGGCATGAGGACCCATTTAAAGTCAGGGTCACTTGGGGACCACATCAGAGGCACAGCAGCCCTCCGTGAACGACTTTTGAGACAATGTAAACGAGGGAGTTAATAAATCGTTAAGCCGCACTTCTGAATTGTTAAAAGTAATTTTTTAAACTGAATTTGAGCACTATCTTTTGATTTTTAATGACTTACGTAATTGTAATATAAATATGCTGCATTTAGGAGGTGGCGTAGCTAGGGGAGGGCAGGTGGGGCGGCCGACCCTAAGGGAGCGTCAAAGGGCTTAGACAAAAATTGAAAAGCTCATTTTAAGCTGGGGTATTGCAACTGATAAAAAGTGCCACCAATCTTTCCGACTTAGTGTGTGTGTGGGGGGGGGGGGGTTCAACAACTTTAATAACTATAAAGAAATGGGAGGGGTATGGTAGTTGGCGCCGGAACGCGTCACTACGCCTCTGTATGTAATAATGTATGGCCCATCACAACATTAATTTAACGTTTTGGGAGGTGGTGTGACAATGGTGAGGGAGGTTGTGTTAAAAAGCGCCAAAAAGTTTAGTTCAACACATGGGCATGGCAGCTATGAAATTCGCGTCCAGATTAGAGTAAGGTGGAGAGACAGTTTGCATTTAAACAGACGAGGATATAATGATGGGTAATTTACATCCCCAGCAATGGTACATGGACTGGCCATCTATATGATGGGCCAATATGCAGGTAAGTTATAGGAATGCCCAACATACAGAAATGACCAACTTAACATTCAGACATTCAGATGTTTCTGTAACCATGGTGACGCCAACAGCTTTGAGGCTACGGTTTGATGACGTTTAATATGTCGACGTGTCAAGCAGACGGTGAGTTGCTTCAACCATTCGGTCCTGCTTATCGTTAGTCTATATATCCTTTACATCGGGCTAAATTCGACTTGTTTACAAATGGAACGGCTGGCAGAACGCCCCTAGCACTGACTGGTGAACATTTTCCTGCTGAGTTTACAGAAAGCTCTGAAACACTACGCCGTCTGGTTATGTGGACCAGTCCCTGCTTGCTCAAGTGAAGATCCGGTTTTACAAAACTTTTCTTTACACCTGTAATGTGCAATATTCATTACCTGCATTGTGCACTAGTCATTCCTGTTTGCCTTAAAAAAAACTCCGTCTTTCCTTAGATTTTCTTTATGGTTCGCAATAAAATTACGAAATCATCTAGACCATATTTAGAACCAGATTAGGCTATAGGTAACGTCTATATTTGCATTTTGTCGTTACTTTTACGCGGTTTTATATCTTATATCAGAATATATCAATGAGTGGGAAAGAATTATACGAGAGGTTTTGTTGACATTCATTTCATGTCTCGCTGAGACTATCAAATAAAAGGCTTAGGCTATCTGGACTAATTTATAGGCTAGATCTAAATCCAAACGACAAAACAATGTCAACTATTTCACGTGGCGTAACGTTACGCTACGGTGACAGGGATTCCGGCGTTTGAATGAAACACGAGCCGCGTAAGATTATTTCGAGCCTGTGTCTACAGTGGGCTTATGTAACCGGTGTAGACCTCTAGTAATGCCCATGAATGGGGTGTAGGCCCCTGGGGGCGATACTATACAACGCAGCGAACAGTACAGCCTCAGTTTGGACTAGTTTTGAAACCTGGTTATCTAGCGTAACGGCCAGGGAAGTGAGAAATTCATTAACCGATTTGGTGTAGCGGTTCGCGCAGGCTACAAATCAAATTAACAATCACAATGGTAGCCTGAGGGGGGGGGGGGGTTATTTTAATAAATAACGTCAAACTCAAAGGGGAGAACTTTTATGACAAACGTGTGGGGATTCTAAAAGCGCAAAGACGCTCCTTTGAATATGAAAATAAATTTTTTTTAATTGAATTTGAGCTGTTATTTTACATTTAAACATTTAAAAAAACGAATAAAAGTTGAACAACGCATTTAATCTTGACACTGCTCAGATATTTACAATGCCCTGTTTATTTTTAACATTGAATTTATTTCGGTTGGCTCCGGTGGTGTGATATTTGGGTGGGGAGTACTTTTAGTGACGTCAGATATAGGCGACGCCCGCCCCTTCCGCGGGGAAGTGGCCTACTATATTCTTTTAATGAATGTATACATTTAAAAATATCAAAATAAATAAAGATGTGTATCAGCTAATCACTAGGAAATAGCATGTCGCAGCTATGCTAACATTATGTGATTTAGATAGGCGTGGCTTAGGGGCGACTCCTTCATGGTTAGATAATATTGGATCGGTCACATCAAGAGACCGCCTCTTCATTTGATCTAGATCTAGATTCTAGATCCATGTGTAAACTCAAGACTGCTATGAACGCCGTCATCATAAACGTTGTTGTAGTAACCAGAAACAAGTTTTGGTTCATGTAGTGTAACAAAAACGTATCTTAAACTTACCCGTAGGCTTTTATTTTTACAAAAAAAAATGAAAGCTTATTCAAAGAAAATACACAAATTTAAGTCTGATTGTTCAACAACACAAAACGTTGATAGAATACCTTTTTAAACACACCATACGAGATAAACTAATAACAGTTAATCGCCAATCTATAAATATTTCTATAAATAGCTACTGATGGTCTAACTTTCATCAAGAAACAAAAATTCGGAAATCCCCAATACATGAGTCAATTATTGTGACATACGTAACACAAGAAGAAACACATCTAGTTAATCAACACTTTTCAGAGAAAATATAATCTAAATGATGGAGATTCCATTCTTAGAAACGGAAACAACTACCATGTAGGGCATATGGATGTTTGCACCTCAAATATCTACAGGTGGGGTAGGTCGGAATATTCGATCAACGCTGACGTAATTAAAACAATTTTTAAAATCTAGTGACTTAATTCTATTGCTGAAATGGTGTTTGATAGATGTCCAGTTGGAGCTAAAGTTTGAGATGTCCAGTCTGAGCTAAAGTTTGAGATGTCCAGTCTGAGCTAAAGTTTGAGATGTCCAGTCTGAGCTAAAGTTTGAGATGTCCATTCTGAGCTTAAGGTTTAGAGATGTCCAGTTGGAGCTAAAGTTTGAGATGTCCAGTCAGAGCTAAAGTTTTAGAGATGTCCAGTCGGAGCTTAAGTTGAGAGATGTCCAGTCGGAGCTAATCTTAAGGACATGGTTAGCGTTAGAATTGTTGTTGTGTTTATTCTGATATCGCCAGCCTTAATCTAAGTCACATTAAACTTTACCGAGACTCTGATCATAAATCATCATAACCCTAACAGCCTTGCCGGCAGCTGATAGGGCGGGAGACCAAACTATGCTACACTTTAAAAGTTTAGGCTAACCACTAAAGTTTACCGTGCAGGTTGACATAAAAGTACCGGATATATAGATCTAGTCTATTATTAGCTGACCAAAGAGCGCTATCACACGTACGAAACCACCGTGAAAAATCGAACGTCTATAACCAATCAATCCTTGAGATCAGCGCGTGTCAAGCCTATGGTCGATAACCCCACACACTACACCTACGCTCCGGCTAATCTAAATGAACCGTGCACACGTCAACAATTAGTCTCACCTTACTAATTGTACTATACAGCAGACAGAACGGTGTAATCCCACCAAATCGACAAGCGTGTAATGCTAGCAACAGCCCGTCTCTCCGGTCTCACAGTCGTACTAGTACTGGGTTTACTTTTTATTTGTGACATTTAGAAAGGAGAGCCCGTGTGAAAAAAAGCGAGACAACGCTTACCTCCCTTCCCTTATTTCTGGAACTGTAAACAATCCGCCATGCTCCCCCCTCCCTCTGATGGTTATATGTTAACTTTCCCCTAAACAACAAGCGGCTTCCTGCTTTTGTTTCGTCCCCTCCCCTCCGCACCCTGTACAGTGTATTGTGTTGCTTACGTCTCTACGTTAAAACGGGAATGTAATGTCTTTCTCTAACCTAGCCACGACAGGTTTCATGTGGTTGTTGAAAGAAATGTTTTTACTTTGTGTGGAATTAATTTTCTAAAATGCTGCTTGGATGATAATTCGTATTAAAAGAAACTTGGTACCCCCTACCCAAACACACACACACAAACACCAAATAAAACATTAACCCTAATACACACATTTTGTGTTTTTCGAGGAATCTAACATCAGCAGTTATCTTTTATCACAGATTGGTGTGTGTTCATTTAGCTACGACACACAACAAGCATACACACATACAATGTAAACATGCATAAAACATAGTTTACTTCTACAACATAATGTACAACATATATATACACGACATATATGCAGCATATATTCACCATACATATAACATGAACATAATATATAAAACAATAAAAACTTACAAAATAACCTACAAACAAAATACTAACATCATACATATTACATAGGTCTACATCATACATAAAACTTACATAATTCTCATTCTACGACATACATACATTATGATCATACATACTTTAATAAAGATTTATAATATTTTAATACACCATAGTAATTTATACAAGTACTGAAATGTAAGTGGAATCAAATACCTTTTCGCTTTATTTGACAAATAACAGTTTAAAATATTTAACTTACCAATTATCGAGTAATAAAGGCTGGTTAGAAATAGGATACACAATCCAATATGAACCAGGTACACGGAATGGCTGCTTGAAATATTGTGTTCAAATTTTTTAAAGCTGTGTTAAGATAAGTGACGGGAAAATATACACAGATATTTGGGTCAAAGTTCACGAGAATGTATTATTAGAACAGGAATCAATGAATAGAAACTTGGGCAACCCCTGTTAGTGAAAGTTTGAAGTGTTTGAGATGACCAATGAATAGAGACTTGGGCAACCCCGGTTAGTGAAAGTTTGAAGTGTTTGACCATCTCGTCTGCTGGGATGTCAAGACAATGACATCCTGAAACAGACGAGGATCTGGGCACTTGATGAGGTCCGGCTGTGACAGTATGGTTAGACAGGTGACCAAGTGCACGGCATGACGGGTCACTAAAAGTGGGATTCGTGGGGGTAATAGTACGTCCCACTTTTTTTTAGAAAGTGGGACCACTTTTTTAAAAAAATGGGACCACTTATTTTTAAAAAGTGGGACCACTTTTTTAAAAAATGGGACCACTTATTTTTAAAAAGTGGGACCACTTTTTTAAAAAATGGGACCACTTATTTTTAAAAAGTGGGACCAACACTTTACGGCGGTGTTAATAGGGATCACTTCATTGTGATTTAATATCGTTAGGGTGGAAGTGGAAGTAGCAGGGCCAGAGTTTCTTTCAGGCATCTTGTAGCCCCGCCCCCCTTTTTTTCACTCCCCTACTGGTGAAAAATATCTGGGAAAAAAAAACATTAAGTTTCTTTGATACATTACATTAACCACCCCCCCCCTATTGATCAACAGAAATATATAATCCCTAAAGAAAATACATGCTTTAACAAATACCCCCCCCCACCCCGGAAATGTATGAACACCCTATCCGTAAGTTGCAAGTGCCCCCCCCCCCCCTTTCCCACCACAGGAGAAAAATGCCTGAAAGAAACACTATTAAAACGCTGTTTTAAAACAAAAGATGCTATACACCGTGATGATCACACTAGTATTGATGCTTTAATTTAAAAACAACTTTAAACTTCTAGAACAGGCTAGTCCTTCTTGCCGGGTGACTTTTGTTTTTGCTGACTCAGTTGTTTCCCTGTATACAAGAAAAATAATTAATGGCTTGTCGAACCAGTGAAGCGTGTCGACCACCTACATGTTTGGTTTGAAACATTCACAGACAAACCTGACACGGCAGATACGATTAATTAGCCGTGGTTTTAATCACACAAGAGTTCAAGGTTAAATAAACGGTACAACCACTTGTATTTATGATTTAAAGATAAAACAATCTTACATCGCAATGACACCTCGCCTAGTAGTTTAACAAAATATTTGTGGTTTAACACACGTAAAAACGCGAAATTAAATACCATTGTTTAATTTCTGTCATTAGATTTAGAACTGAGACAACATACAAGTACACAACATATAACTTGTTACAAACTTTTTATGACGAGACATACTCCACGGATGAGTCATACAAGTTTATCTTTTTTTTTTATCTTGTGGGGTCGCTACTTGACGTCATACACCATTTCAAAACTAAAACGTCCTAGCTTGTAGAGTATGGGATTATGTAACCCCCCCCCCCCTGTCACCCCCACCCCGTCACCCCCACCCCGTCACCCCCAGCTCATCCATCACATGTTTGACTTCTGCTACACGTCACACGGACGCTTCATTAGAACACATTACCGACGTGTTATGAGCAGGTGTCAAATGTCGGCTGTTGAAAGATTGGTGGAGATTACGTCTGGTTGATGGTATGAGAAGATTGAGGGCACTTGAACACAGATTGTGGGGACCATTGAAGGATGGCACCTTATTACAGATTGTGGGGACTATTGAAGGATGGCACCTTATTACAGATTGTGGGGACCATTGAAGGATGGCACCTTATCACAGATTGTGGGGACCATTGAAGGATGGCACCTTATCACAGATTGTGGGGACTATTGAAGGATGGCACCTTAACACAGATTGTGGGGACCCATCACAGATTGTGGGGGTCTATTGAAGGCACCTCATCACAGATTGTGGGGACCATTGAAGACACTACATCACAGATTGTGGGGACCATTGAAGACACTACATCACAGATTGTGGGGACCATTGAAGGATGGAACCTTATTACAGATTGTGGGAACTATTGAAGGCACTACATCACAGATTGTGGGGACCGTTAAAGTCACCACATATTGTGGGGTTTATTGAAGGCACCTCATCACAGATTGTGGGGACCATTGAAGGAAGGCACCTTATCACAGATTGTGGGGACCGTTGAAGGCCCCACATATTGTGGAGTGGGAACCATTGATGGTAATGACATTGTGGTGTTAAGTCACAGTTAAGTAACGGATATGGGATTTCAAAATACATTTTTTACAAGGAGTATTATTAATCTTCACAGTCTCTAATTAGGGTTTCACTAACACCACAAATGTATGTGAGGGGGAGGGGGGTTCTAGTTTTAATAATGCCTCTACTTAACTCAATTGTCTCTGTCACGTGACCCACACTCATACATAACTAATGAGTCAGCCCGAATAGGAATAATACATTTTCCATAAAAATGACTGGCGTCATCAGGATTATAAATCCAACACTGTTTATCTATTGTGGTACGTCTAACCCAAGAGATGAAGTTGAAAATAACTGGAACAATTCGATGAAAAGATTACTCAACAAAAAAAATGTATCAACAAATTAGAGAGACGTGGTCTATGAACGTGCAACAGATTGAATGTCCAGAACTGTGCCGCCTGTCATAACAATAACCTCACGCTGGGGATTTGCCTCACCCCCCCCCCCCCCCCACCCACACACACACCCTAGACCACCCACCCTGACGGGAATGTCATTTAGGAGATATTTGGGTCGTATTAAAAACAAATAATATTGCCAGTGTTGATGAAATGCAACCACACGTCCGTCCCACACTGCAGTCGAAATTGATATTTAATAACTTTCCAGTATGTAGGTGTAAGTTGCTAGTATTTATACCTGGTGAGGTAACAAAGTCGCTAGTTTTTTCACCTGGTGACGGTTCCCTAACTACACACACGTACTCCCGTTCCTATACACACACAAACACACACCACACCACACACGTGTTTACACAAAGAGCCCCACATTCTAAACCCTACCCACTAACACAGGGCGTATATAATGAAATTATATATTTAAAAAACAACAAAACCAAACCAGAAAGACAGGATTAAGACCTCGCATGACCAGAAAACAATTAATCCGCTAACAGAAATAATTGTCCCTTGAGACTCCCAATTTCAAGGCTAAAAATAGCACAATCCATAAAATACACAGTGCTGGATTATTTTATTGTGTTCACGCTGAGAGTGGTGTCCCTTTGTTTGTTACCTCCCTTGCTTGTTAACAACGTCATACGAATACAATTCAGTTGTCTATCTAGTGGTTCCCTAAGGACAGCCTAGGGTGTTATCTGAAAGCTGGACACTGACCATTGGAGGAATGGTATCACATGGGCACTGGCCTACTTTTATAAAGGGGTCGTTAAATTTATGTCCTGCTTTTTTTTTTTTTTTAAATTCTTTAAATTCACTTATCCTATCGTTACAAAAAGTTAGGATTCCCAAGAAAAGTTTTAACCTGAAACAATTTAGAAACAAGCATTTTTTTTACAATCAAATTAGCTGGGTCAATATTATAATACTTGATTAACATTTTTCTTTAAAATTTGAAATACAATATATATTTTTTTTTAAAAAGCGAATTAACAGCTAAAATTCAGTTTACTTTTTAAATGTCTAAATCTAAAGTGTAATGTCACATTCTTTATTTCCTCCTCAACCCCCACCACCCCGTCACAAAAGTCAGACACCCCTACTCCCTCGGGCGATAGTTTTGAACGATTGGACTAAATTTAACAATGTACTCAGTGAAGAAATCTTCATCAAGAGTATGTCCTACACCAGTGAGTCAGTTTTGTCCTGTTTCGCCAATTTGTCACCACATGTTGACACTTAACATCCATTATAGTGCGGCGTGGATGTACTGAAACTGGTGGATGTTTGTTTTGTAAATAAATAGGACTGTCACAGCTAGTGCTCTCCCCTCACGTGACTGCTCTAGGCTTACACTTAGGCATTGTTTCATTGGCCATTGGCACTGTAGGGCTTTGTTTTCATTGCATTTTTATACAGGTCTTATGGTTTTTACAGGGTTTGATCTTTATGGGATTTTTATAATGGATTTTGGCTTTTATGGCATTTTCTCTAGCAATCAATATTAGATGTGTTTGTTCTTGTATGAAATGCTGATGTGTTAGGAGTTGAACGAGGTAGTTGCTTGGTAGGTGTGGGTTAAGTCTACTTGGTGGGTGTGGGGTAAATCTACTTGGTAGGTGTGGGTTAAGTCTACTTGGTACGTGTGGGTTAAGTCTACTTGGTGGGTGTGGGGTAAATCTACTTGGTAGGTGTGGGGTTAAATCTACTTGGTAGGTGTGGGGTTAAATCTACTTGGTAGCCTACCAATGGTAGGTGTGGGTTAAGTCTACTTGGTGGATGTGGGTTAAATCTACTTGGTAGGTGTAGGTTAAATCTGCTTGGTAGCCCACCAATGGTAGATGTGGGTTATGTCTACTTGGTAAATGTGGGTAATTGTGGTAATTTGGGGGGTGTTGGTTAGTTGATAAGGCGAGTTGTGTGTAAGTAGGGAGGTGTGGGTAACTTTGTGTTTGAGCACCTTTCAAAAGAACCAACCATTGTTTATGAGCCTAGAAGATAAACAGAACAATAAAATAAAAAATAGGCTATATGATGTGTATATTGGTTGTCTTAATAAGCAATTTTAATTCCATATAGCCTTGACCTACTGCCAATGCTTCAATAATTTTTTAATGGAAAATCTGTTAACAATCTGGCAAGTTGGGCCCGGTGACCAGACTTCCGCCCCCACCATGGCCAGGAAATTGTCCCATCTTTCATCACTGACACCCATATCAGCGTGAAGTCTGCAGAAGCTGCAGCATTTTTTTTCTCTCTGGAGTAAATTGTTCTCTCCCTTCTTGCTGTTTTATTGCTATAGTTGGTAATTAGGGGACATAACTCTAACATTACATGCTCCTGGTAATGACTGTTGCACCAAATCAATAAGTTGATGTCGATATCACGATAGCCGCAACATACACAGTGTATTTATGTTTTTATGTTTTTGTGAGTTTATTGATAAAGGAACTATATTGGGTTATGGCATATTTATGGGATGTCACGTGGTTGTTGTAATGACGGAAAAAATGGTGGACAAATATTGAAGGTGAGGTGTTTTAACACCACCATCTTGATGTGTTCTTTAAATAAATTGACCTGGCATTAATTTTGTTTTTAAATTCGGATCTCACGTCAACATTTTGATGGTTTTCGAAATCTGTGACTAAAGCACTGAGCGTCTTAAGCGCCAGACAGTTTATTTTTTAAAGATCTGCTGTTCTAGGTTAACCTAATCCTAACCCAACCAGAACTCACCGAGACACAACCCAAATGGTGCTCTAACCTAACCCTAACCCAACCAAAACAAAACTCACCAATAAATAACACATTTGGTGTGGATGTTAGCGCACCAGTAAACAGCAGACGACTAGACACTTGTCTGATTTTATCCACTTTGTTATTTGTCTGGTTTGTTTTGCTATAAATCAACATAACAAATTATTAAATATGGATCAAATTAAGTTTTCTCACACAAATACATCAAAACCTGGTGAAATAAACCGACTTCATATTTCAAAACAAATCCAATGGCAAATTTTTAAAAGAATACAATATTTACTAAAATGTATAGTTTAGTATACGTGGTTCTATAAATAGCGCTATTTCATGTGAAGGGCGGAAGTCCGAGTCCAAATACTATTCATCCGGGTACTTGAAATATTAGTCGTGTCTCAAAATACCCTGTTTCTGTTCTGTTACGTTGAGTTGTGTTGTAATAATGTTATGTTGTTGTTATGTAGTTGATATGTTGTTATTTTGTTGTATATTAAGTAGCTGTGATGTGTTAGGATTCAAGTTATGGTCACTCTTCTGTCCACCCACTATACAATCTGGTACCCATCTAATATTTTATATTACGGCCCCTGTGACAAGCCTAAGGTACAAAATAGATCTACAAAAAATACACATTTGCATAGACTAATTGTGTGTTCATTACATAACCTAATTATGCTCAAGGCCGCTAGTATTGTTTGCTAATTAGTAGGTCAATTTATTAGTGACTAATTACCTAAATTGTGACGACCGATGACCAAAATATCGATGTCCAGTATTTGTTATAGACCTAAAGAAGATTGGTTTGTTGATTGGTGACTACTTACTGAAGCTTTGATCTTAGGGTAATTAGCTAATGACTCGTGCTGTGTAGGAAGCAAGTGGCCTGCTGGGAGAATCGATTACCATCAGGGCGTGGGTTCGGATCCCGGCTGGAGTATCAGTTCTGATGTGTTCTGTCAACTGATTTACCATAGTTAAGTGGTGGCACTAACAAAAACACATTGTCTGAGCGGGTTAACTTATTGGTTGGTTTGTGTGTGGGTCTAGATGTTAACTTATTGGTTGGTTTGTGTGTGGGTCTAGATGTTGACTTGTTGGTTTGTTTGTGTGTGGGTATAGATGTTGACTTGTGTGTGGGTCTAGATGTTGACTTGTTGGTTTGTTTGTGTGTGGGTCTAGATGTTGACTTGTTGGTTTGTTTGTGTGTGGGTCTAGATGTTGACTTGTTGGTTTGTTTGTGTGTGGGTCTAGATGTTGACTTGTTGGTTTGTTTGTGTGTGGGTCTAGATGTTGACTTGTTGGTTTGTTTGTGTGTGGGTCTAGATGTTGACTTGTTGGTTTGTTTGTGTGTGGGTCTAGATGTTGACTTGTTTGTGTGTTGGTCTAGATGTTGACTTGTTGGTTTGTTTGTGTGTGGGTCTAGATATTGACTTGTTGGTTTGTTTGTGTGTGGGTATAGATGTTGACTTGTGTGTGGGTCTAGATATTGACTTGTTGGTTTGTTTGTGTGTGGGTATAGATGTTGACTTGTGTGGGGGTCTAGATGTTGACTTCCTGGTTTGTTTGTGTGGGGGTCTAGATGTTGACTTGTTGGTTTGTTTGTGTGGGGGTCTAGATGTTGACTTGTTGGTTTGTTTGTGTGGGGGTCTAGATGCTAACATGTTGGTTTGTTTGTGTGTGGGTATAGATGTTGACTTTTTGGTTTGTTTGTGTGTGGGTATAGATGTTGACTTGTGTGTGGGTCTAGATGTTGACTTGTTGGTTTGTTTGTGTGGGGGTCTAGATGTTGACTTGTTTGTGTGTGGGTATAGATGTTGACTTTGTGTGGGGGTATAGATGTTGACTTCCTGGTTTGTTTGTGTGGGGGTCTAGATGTTGACTTGTTTGTGTGTGGGTATAGATGTTGACTTTGTGTGGGGGTATAGATGTTGACTTCCTGGTTTGTTTGTGTGTGGGTATAGATGTTGACTTGTTGGTTTGTGTGTGGGTATAGATATTTGACTTACTGGTTGGTTTGTGTGTGGGTCTAGATTTTGACTTACTGGTTCGTTTGTGTGTGGGTCTAGATTTTGACTTACTGGTTCGTTTGTGTGTGGGTCTAGATGTTGACTTGTTTGTGTGTGTGGGTGTATTAAGTCTATACCTAATTTCAGGCTCAGTGTCATAACGATGAATTCCTGTACTGGTCAAATTTCTAAACAAGCCACTTAAAAGTTAAACACTTGTTAAAGTATGCAATTACTAAAATGACGATCTGCGGTATATAAATGGTGAACGGAAAAAAAAACACAGAAAAAAAGTGTGGTTTGACTCCGATATAACCTACGTATATCGTCGGAGTCAAACCACACAAGTGAATCCTTAAAAAATATGTTTCTTTCAGGCATCTCTGTAGGGGAGCTCCCCCCCCCCCCGCCCAAAAGTTTGAAGTCCCCCCGTCTCCCCCCCCCCCCCCCCCCCGGAGAAAAAAATGTCAGATCGAAACCCTGTATATGCTGTCCTACAATGTTTATGTAGGCCTAGGCCTACATATCAAATTCCAATCTATAGGCCTATTGAATATTTGTGCGACATGCATTTGAATTATGTATCTTGCTATGAATCTAAGTAGCTACTAGCCCAATAGAAATCTAGATTGAATGTTTTCAACGGGAAAACCTTGATTTACCCGTGGAATGTCGCCTAAGGTGACACGCCAATCTTAGAGTAGGTCTAAATCAGATGGTTTTTTTTTACAATTTTAAAGCAACTCGTGTTCCTCGGTTTACTGAAGGAAAAGTGTCAACACGTTATATTTTACCGTTAGGTTTCATAACAATCGGTGTATGAGGTGTAGGGGGGGGGGGGGGGGCTAACTAGCGTCCATTGTGTAGGTACTAGTTTTAGGCGTGTCATATAATCGCATGTCCCATTCAACACCTCCCTAGGGGTGTGAGGCTCTGGTGTCTGGGTTAGCCGTCTGGTGGCCAGTATATTTCACCCCCCCCCCCCTCCAAACACACTACCCACCCTAAGCTGCAGGTGGCTATCCTAGCACACACCCCCCTCCCCATACCCCACCTTGCCAGCAGATGACCAGCACGAGACGACGGCTAGACACGCTATCGTCTGCGTGACGCTCCAAACACCGACGTCTGCTCTTTGATGCGATTGGTTGAAAACTTCACAATAAAACTCACACGACCGACGGAGCGAAAACGAAAGGGGCAGATAACCCCGGTTTTTAATTAGTTGATTGACATGGACACGACTAATTGGACATTAATTATTTAATCACATCACCTAATTGGAAAGTAACATTTTTGTTCTACCAGTACTATTTTAGCTGTAGTGTTTTGCTAGTTGTATTAGCATGTCATTGGGTTTGGCTTGAGTTAGGATCGGTCCAGTTTTATGCTTGGACGAGAGGTCAGGGCTATCTCTCGGTTATCGCCGCTACAGCAACCTTGAAGTGTCGGATTGAAGGTTGCGGCTGTTGTTGTCTGATGTGGTATCAACAGAAGTGTAGCTGTGGGGGGGGGGGGGGGGGGCACTTTTTTCTTTTAATTACTAAAGCCTGCGTGAATAGAAGCCGAGTGACTATTTATAGTTCACTACGAATAGCCTTCAATGTTCACTTCGAGCTCTATAACCTTTCCCCGGCGACTGGGTGTAATCCACCCGGAGTCGCTATATTTTTGCTCACATCTCGAGTCTCGGTTTACATTTTTCTCAGCCTCATTCTCATCTAAAAGGTGGTTGAAATGAACACATAGGTAGGGTTTAATTTAAAAGTCATGCAAAATAAAAATTTTGACGGTTTTGATTTTTTTGTGCGGTTCCTTGCAACTGAATGTAACACACTCGTACACAATATGCAAAGGAAACAATGTTTATAACTTAAAAACTGTCTTCTTCCCAATATTTTTTTTTTGCTTATTATTTCTTTAATTTGTTTGATTCATATTCAAATATAACTACAATAAACACTCTGAAGGCATTTGTATAACAAAAATAATCAACCTATATTTAATGTCTTATCCACTATAATAAAAAAGATCATAACATCAGCACATAAAATGTTAACAGTTCAAAGAGTACATTTATTACATAGAATAATTGAGTGTTCTTTGCATATGTGCACAGTGCATTTGCTGCATATTGATTTCGTTTTTCGATCTCTTTTTGTTGGGCACAATGTGCATCTCTTTTGCTTTGTCGCTGATTTAGAAGAAGCTGCAGATGTCCTTTGCCTTTTTGGAGGAGCTGAAGTAGTTTGTGTAGCTAATTCACGTGGTTGTAACATTTTCAACTGACTGGTGATATTCTGTCTTACGATGTCCTGATGTGTTTGGCCAGATCGCCTCAGTATTTGTGTGAGGGTCAGGCATTGGGCCACGTCAATGTTGAACAGCTGTCTGTTGTCTCCATGAGCCAGAGAACTTGTGGGATATTTGCATTGATATATGACTCTTGCAGCTATTGATGCCAAGTCAATCATGTTGAAAAAGACAACCAATGGCCATCTTTTTGTTTTACGTTTGACAGTGAATGCCTTAGCCATTTGATCCATAGCATCTACACCCCCTTTAGTCTTGTTATAGTAGAGCACGATTTCTGGCTTTTTTGATGCATTTGTACTGTCAATGTCTGGGACGTTGTGCTTGGTGCTAAGCAACAAGACATTCTTCTGCTTTTTTGATTGATAACTGACCAGTGTGGTTTCTGGTCGGAATAGAAATGCAGAGTCATTCAAGGGCAGATGCTTTTTTTGTTGAAAGTCCTGAGGTAGGAATGTCTTGTTTCTCTTCACTGTTCCAACTAGCGTCAGCCTACTTTTGGCCATTGTTTCTGCAAGCTGCAAGTGCGTGAAATAATTGCCTGTCGTAATATTACGACCACTTCCATGAAAGTCTCTTGTGAGAGAAACCACAATCTCTGATGCAATTCCTACATTTGTTTTTTCTGGCAGGGCACTTCTTTTTTCTTTACCAAGATATGGGCAGCCTCGCAATGGATAGTTGGATAAAGAGTCACATGCCCAAAATATTTGTATGCCATATTTATCTGGTTTATTTGGCATATACTGAATAAACCTACAACGACCCCTGAAACCAACAAGTTGTTCATCGACAGTTATGTTCTCTCCAGGAACATAATACCTTGCGAGATTGCTATGGAACAATTCCCAAATATCCCTTATGGGAGCAAAAACATCACGAGAACGAAGAACTGATCTAGTGTCCTTGTTGTCGAAACGAATGTGATTCAGAAGGTTGCTGAATCTCTTCATAGAAAAAGCTGCCCTTAATAGAGGATTTCCATGTACAGGACTGAATAGCAGGTCAACAGAAATTCTGTTCTGGTGAAGAGCACCAGTGTGGAGTAAGCATCCTATAAAAGCTTTCATTTCAGTTGCATCAGTTGTCTCCCATTTGTCTTGTCTTGCTTGCTCTCCTTCCCTGTTAGTGCAATCAACAATTGTCTGTATCATATTGTCGTTCATGTACAGAAGGAACGCTTCTGTTGGAGAAACCACATGATCAGTGAAGGGTGTTTGGTTCTTAGGCAGTGTGAATACATTTTTCCTGGGAATGCGTAATTCCGGCACTGGTCTAGAATACCACAATGTTGATTTGTCTTTCCCAAGTATTTTGTTTTCTCCCACTTCATCGTGTCGCTCACCATCAGCTTGATTTGTTTCTATATGGTTATGACTGTCAGCATTTGGCACATTGTTGATAGCTGATGGTGCCTGTTCAGTGTACGCAGATGCATCATCATCGTCATCAGAGCTACTTGTAGTCGAACCAGTAGGGTCTTCAGGTACTGATGGCTGCCACTCATCATCTTCTTCATCTGATACTTCAGATTCATCACTTGTTGAACTATCATCAACTGGAAGACTAAAACCAGCAAAGATATTCCTTGCCATTTGCCCTTGAGTTGAGACAAACGTGTCTGTGGTAATCCTTAGGAAGTTGTGTGCTCAGTCTAGGTTTGTGCCTCTATTTATACACCAAACACCCTGGATCACAGTCTGTAGAATATTTTTTCCCATCCGTTTCATCAATAAATTACCTAGTGTCAACTGTCTTGTAGCATTCCGAGGTGGTTCTGACTCTATCTGCATTCCAACGCTCCATGAAAAAGAACAAATCACTATACACGTCCTCCCTCAGGCTCTCTTACCCCTGCATTTCATTAACCTATTGTAACTCTAAACTACAGTAATGTCTGTATTTGCATTTCAGAGCTCAAGAAAAGAATATAAATCACTCCATGTGTCCTCCCACAGGTTTAGCCTTACTTGAACACCCCATTAACCTGTAGTATCAGATTACACAGCTCTCCCGTTGACAATAACATGGATAGGATTTCCCGTGGACACATTGAATACCCTGAACTGTGTCAGTATTGTTCCCCACCCCACAATGAACAAAGAGGGCATTTTACTATCAAGCAGACTAGATGGGTGTAATCCACCCAGTTGCCGGGGACAGGGTACCAAATAGGTTGCCGGGGAAAGGGTTAAAATAGATGTCGCAGTTAGTAGGTCTAGCTAGACACACAGACCTACTGCCATCAATATGTGTGGGTTCGGCTAATCTATTCTCCTATTATTGTACACTATTCTATGATATTCATACTCAACACTTGCCGTGAGCCGCATTTATTTGGTTTTATTACGGCATACGACAGAAGACCTACGCTAGCTCTATAGTCAGCTTTAAATACACTAACTAGTTACTAACAAAAATGTATCTGTAAACATACACTCTCACGTCTTTCAAAAATTGAACTCAAATATAACTATAGGCTCTCAGATATTTGACTGAAAAATATTACAAATAGTTTTTCCATTAAAACAAAAATGACCGACCCCGACATTCATACACGGCTTGATGCAAATCATCATACATTGGTCGCTCACTGTACCTGGACCTGTGCTATGACGTCACATTAGCCTGGCCGGACCCAGCAGGTGAATAATGTGGTCGGACATGGGTCTGACACTAATCAATCAGTGGGGTCACGTGGGTCAGCTCTACACGGGTTTTGGTGCTGTTAATCGCTGACGTTAATTTCCGTGCTAATTAGCGTGACAGGAAACCTGCGTGCTAATGGCCATATCTCACGGGGTTCGCATCGCTAATTACACATGCAGCTTAATGATTGGTGCCTCATTAAATTACATCAGTACCTTAATGATTGGTGCCTCATTAAATTACATCAGTACCTTAATGATTGGTAACTCATTAAATAACACTTGTACTGTTATTATTTCCTTATTAAATTACATCAGCAACTTACTGATTGGTAAATTATTAAATTGGTATTGTAACGCAGTATTTATTTTCTCATTAAATTATACCTGTAGCTTAATTGGTAACTCATTAAATGACATGTGTAACGTAATGATTGTTACCTCACTAAATTACATCTGTAACGTAATGATTGTTACCTCACTAAATTACATCTGTAACGTAATGATTGTTACCTCACTAAATTACATCTGTAACGTAATGATTGTTACCTCACTAAATTACATCTGTAATGTATTTTACCATCTCGTAGTTTAGTTAAGACAAGCTGGGACGGGATCATGTGATCCAGGTCTAAAGGTCGTTTATATAGACCATGGGTCAGTTGTGATCCAGGTCTAAAGGCTATTTATATAAGCAAATGGTCAGTTGCGCCTACACGTGTAGATGTCATTACATCAAATATGTGACGCTGCATGTCATCAACACCGTACTCGCAGACTTCGCGAATGAAGTATTCAAACACAGGCCAGCCCCCAGAATTCTGAGAACCGTCCTGCGCCCCTCCGTGCGTCTTTCAATTTCCTGTAATCCGATGCAAAAATTATAATGCTCCAAAAATCCGGCCGACATTTTAAAAACTTCGTTATCAATTATTTTAAATTGTAACCTTAATCTGCCCCGCGCAGCGCCGTGCCCCCCCCCCCCCCCCCCAATAGCTCTCCTCTCAGCTAAAATTCGCATTAATAAAATCACCGAACCGTATCTGATTGAGTGGATGTGTTTAGGCTCAAGTGAAACAGTTATTTAAAATCAGGGCAAACATTTCTCAAGGGTTCTCATACTTTTATTTCATGGTATTATTTTGCAATATTTTTGTGAGTGTTAAAACGAAAGTGAACTTTTAAAATTTTACTCAGTGATAACAACAGTTGTTTTATAACAGTTGATAGACCTTGACCTCATGCGACCCTTGTCGATTTGAAAAAAAACTGGGTAGGCTCTAGGTAGTTCTGGTTACATCTTTAGCACACCTGGTCCATAACGTGTACATGTGTGTCCTACGCTGTTAGCAGAGTTTCTTCCTTCGCCCCCCCCTCACGAAAAAATTCTACCGCCACCCCCCCCCCCCACCGCCCCCGAGGGGGGGTGCGGACCGCACCGGGTGACACCAATTAGGGGGGTGACACCAAAGCAAAAAATAGCAAAATATATAGAGAAAAACTTGAGGGAGGGGGTGCAAATCTAAAACTTGAGGGGGGGGGGTGCACATCGAAAATTTGTCCCCGGGAAGGGTCGCTATGCCTCTGGGGGTGACACCATTAAGTGCCGCACCGGGTGACACCCGACCTCGCTACGCCACTGCTTGTACTGTTAGTGTGTCCTATGCTGTTAGTGTGTCCTACGCTGTTAGTGTGTCTTGTACTGTTAGTGTGTCCTATGCTGTTAGTGTGTCCTATACTATGCTTTTTTAAATCCTGTTATTCTGTTATTGTTTTTTTTATTTTATAAACTGCCAATGTGAAAAAAGGCCTCCGTGTCTACTGTTGTTACCGTTATTGAATAAATTGAAATTGAAGTGTGTCCTATGCTGTAAGTATTTCTTGTACAGTTAGTGTGTGTCCTGTACAGTTAGTGTGTTGTATACTGTTATTGTGTACCGTACTGTTAGTATGTCAAGCACTGCTGGTGTGTCACATCTCAGCACACCTGGTCCATAATGTGTACATGTGTGTCCCATACTGTTGGTGTGTCCTGTCCTGATGGTGTGTCCACCAGTCCACATGTACTGAGATCTACTCTCCAACTTCTCCGTTTTCTTGAATCTATCCCAGCGCCTCTCAAATCCCAGCACACATCCTGTGCTTAAGCTATCGCTTACAACACACAGGCCCCCGGGTGGGGGTAGGGACCTCGTGTGTAAAGAAGTCCCCCACCCCCTCCCTCATGACACTTCACTAGGCTGCACGTATGACGTCAGTACACGGAATGTTCACTTGAATCAACAGACCGTGGTGACCCAGTTGACACGCTTGAGTTGTGTTCACTAGACTGACACACGCTGCCGCACCCGAACAACCGAGGCGAGTCCATTATTCCCGGTCGTGTAATCCGTCAATCAGATCTGTTTATCATTGACAGCCATGACTGTTTTATGACAAGGGTTCTCAAGCAATTTCTTCTAGCTACCCCAGTCATAGCTAACGCGCCAAACTTAGCCCGCTGTTTCAAAATATTTTTTTAAATTTTTAGCAGAAGATTCAACTTTTTAAACTTTCCCCACTGTAGTGTGGCGTGCTGTTTTAATATTGACATAGAGCATTATGGGATGCAAATTCCTTGACCTTCCACGTTATATGCATCACAGTATTCACAGGTGGATTGGACGGGGAGGGGGAAAGGGGAGGGTGATCTCGGATTTTTTCCAGATAATCTCCGCCACCCAAAAAAGTATGAAAAATAGAATATTCAATTTATTCATGAACATTTAGTTTTTAACGTAACCCAACCCTAACATTAAACATGACACCATAATCCTAATTCTAGAGGCGGATAAAGATTTGCTTTTATTTTATGGCGGCCGTTCAAACATTCAAATGTCTAGCATCGGAAATAGGTCAAGGCTGCGTCCTTTCTGTATTGAATTTTCTAATAATAAAAATAAAACTTGTAATTTAAGGGACAGATTACCTATTTCGGTGTACAATGTTATTCATGAGTACAATGACTTGGCCTGAGGGCGGAGATGGCGTATGATCTAATCGAAGTGGAATATCCATTAATGTGGTGAGATGAAACCAATCATAAATATATAAATGAACCAATCAAGGAAATGGGGAAAGATCGGTTATGAATATCACGTGTCTAATCACGCGAGTGTATGACGTCATGTCCGGTCGTGATGTAGACGACTTTAAGCTTGGACTGTATTAGATATTAGTGTAGACATCAAATGTTGCCAGCAAGTGTATACAATACAAACTGGTGCGTCAGTCAGATGCTTTCAACACAGTGGCGTAACCAGGATCGTCTCAAGGGGGGAGGGAGGGTTCCAATTTTTACCCGGGGACAAACTTTCGATTTGCACCCCCCCCCCCCCCCTCAGACTTTCAATTTGCACCCCCCTCATACTTTATATATACCGAGGGGTCTATGGTGGGGGGGTTATAACCCCCCCCCCCCTGCCTACGCTACTGTTTCAACAAGCCACATTGACTGTCAGTACTTAATGTTTAAAGCCGTTAACCTACATTACATTTTCAACAAACTGTCGTACAAATAAAATAAAGTGTTAGTAGGCCTACACCATAGCCACATGAAACTTAGCGCAGTTACACAATTGAGCTGATTCTTGTCTGTGTCTAAACATTTCAACTTTTTGCAACAACAAAAAATGCGAAAGTGGCGACATATATTTTTGCCGAGTCGGAATGAAAGTCTGCTCCATCATTCAGGTGTGTGTGTAGTCATTAGTTGCAAGAGTACAGGTAAATTTTCCGCCTGAGGACACTGTCACGTGTGACATACCTGCGGACACTGACGCCACACCCCTGCCGCTGTGCCACCTGTGGATGGAGGACCGTCTCACTAACGGGTAGGGTCAGCATTGACTGGGTGAGCCTTCTACTCCGCTGTGCGACAGGAATGCCATGTGGACCTACTTTTGATGGTAGTAATAGACGTGTACTTTGTAAAACACTAAGTGTGTGTGTGTTGGGGGGGGGGGGTAATTTAATCGATAAGCCTTTAAACAACTGGAAAGATTTGGACTTTACAGCTGACATACCATTATAATCCCGCAAGCTCAAGATGAATATTTTACTAACCGAAATGAGGGGTGGGGTAGTTTCGTCCATAAATAAAGTCACACTTTTTGATATTTTAACCCCTCCCCCTTTCACACATCGTCTGACCCATGCCTAAAATGACGTCACACAACTTTTATAGGTTTCAGACGTTCTTCTGACCGTGACTATAAACACGATACCCTGAATATCTCGAGGTTATATCCACACATTTCAGGCCACACAAGTGAAACAGCTAAGCTACTAGTAGTATTGGGAGATCTAGGCCTAGCGGTTGAAATCCTCTGTTAAAACCGCTACAGAATCACCAACACATTCGAGCCAATATGATCCTACCTTATAATGTAGATAGTAAAGTTCCCTTTTCGAATCTGACGGTCAAGGTGGCAAATGAAGTTGAATTCAAAGGCGTAGCGACCCTTCCCGGCGCCCGGGGACAAACTTTTCGATTTACACCCCCCCCCCCCCCTCGAGATTTCGATTTGCACCCCCCCCCCCCCTCGAGATTTCGATTTGCACCCCCCCCCTCAAACTTTCGATTTGCACCCCCCTCAACCTTTCAATTTATTTTTTCACCCCATTTTGGCGCCCCCTAAGGTCGGCGCCCGGGGACATATGCCCCCCCCCCCCCCCCGCTACGCTTCTGGTTGAATTCACCTGTTTCTATGCATTTGAGGGGGTAGTTTGGTATGACCAGCTGATCATATAGGTATTTGACTCTACTTATGTATTGAAATACTTTTACCGGGAAATAGCGACTAATAAAGAAAGTATAAACATATTTAGTCATGCTGAGTAAGACCGTTTTGAAAGTGGGACGCAATTCATGACGCTAGGTACCCGGAATTCACTATACTATAGATCTAACTAAAATTAGATCAAACAAAAAATCCCAAAGAAGTTAGCGCTATTTTTGTTAAAACAAATTCCGCGTGTTTATTTTAAGTTGGTTTTTGTCTTCTCTTCGTACCGATGACGCAGTAAAATTTGCGAACAGTCGACTGTAAGGGACGCCACTCGTGCGTGAAATAAGGGGCTGTAACTTAGAGTACTCTGTTATAACTTGCGGAATGTGACACGCGTCCTATGTGTGTTTGGTAGTTACTCTTTTAGTTCAGGGGAAGCAACATCGGTATTTAGAGTGTTGTGTTGTTTTCTACGACCCTCTTTCTGTTTAAATAGTAAAAGTACACTTCTGTAAATCAGTCAGATGCAATTAAGGAGTTAGTGCCCCTGAACATAAGCCTAGCTTTTACATTAGTTAGGCAATGACTATCGCCCTTGCATTGTGTAAACAAACACGAATGAAACCACTGGCGCGGAAATTATCAAATACGCGGGGCGTTGGGGAGGGGGAGATAAAGCTTTTAAGTGAAACGGAGGGGAGGGGGCTTTAATTTTAAGCCTAGAATCGACCATGCTTTTTTTCACTTGGGTAGGTCCCTTGCTAGCCTGCTCTAATAGGGCTCCACATTCACAGGTGTGGGTGGGCTTTGTACAGGTTTAAGGTAGCTGCAGGTAGCCCGGTACAGGTTTAAGGTAGCTGGAGGTAGCCTGGTACACAGTTACATAATACAAACTAACATCTACTCACATCAACAGCTGGAGATAGCCGGGTACATGTTTAAGGTAGCTGGAGGTAGCCTGGTACATGTTTAAGGTAGCTGGAGGTAGCCTGGTACATGTTTAAGGTAGCTGGAGGTAGCCTGGTACATGTTTAAGGTAGCTGGAGGTAGCCTGGTACATGTTTAAGGTAGCTGGGGGTAGCCTGGTACAGGTTTAAGTAAGTGGAGGTAGCCTGGTACATGTTTAAGGTAGCTGGAGGTAGCCTGGTACATGTTTAAGGTAGCTGGAGGTAGCCTGGTACATGTTTAAGGTAGCTGGGTGTAGCCTGGTACATGTTTAAGGTAGCTGGGTGTAGCCTGGTACATGTTTAAGGTAGCTGGAGGTAGCCTGGTACATGTTTAAGGTAGCTGGAGGTAGCCTGGTACATGTTTAAGGTAGCTGGAGGTAGCCTGGTACATGTTTAAGGTAGCTGGAGGTAGCCTGGTACATGTTTAAGGTAGCTGGAGGTAGCCTGGTACACAGATACATAATACAAACTAACATCTACTCACATCAACAGCTGGATGTAGCCTGGTACAGGTTCACAGATACATACTACCAACTAAAATCTACACACCATTGCTACACAATATATCTGCACATACAAGCAACAAAAAAACAACAACAAAAAAACAAAAAGTGGATTAATTAATTTATTGGTACCTTGTTGGTTCTTTTATTTCAGAGTTTTTAAGTCCATAATTAAAGAATGACTACATTAGGCCTAAACTTTGTTTA
The DNA here is from genome assembly GCF_028476545.2 of Physella acuta. Classification (NCBI taxonomy): domain Eukaryota; kingdom Metazoa; phylum Mollusca; class Gastropoda; family Physidae; genus Physella; species Physella acuta. The sequence continues at coordinate 182,568 of NW_026731852.1, forward strand.
AAAAAAAAAAAAAAATTAATAAACAGGGGAGCTAACTGATAAATATACTTCAGAAATTTTGCATCTGTTAGTCAAGTGGGTTGGAAAGTCTGAGGTAAGAAAACATTTTGTAAACAAAGCAAGAAATCCTAAACTGATGACAAAATGAATGATGGCATCACACTTTCACATACAAATTTGATCACTTCAGATTACTAAACAATGCCCATACATAAAGAATGTGCTAATAAAATATTCTTACCCAAGACTTTTCACAATAAATTTTAACATCTTGCAGAGATTGCTTCACAAACAGGAGAGATCATACACATTTCTATCAGTTCTACCCCAGGCAGCCATATAACCTCCCTTTGTGCCCTAGCAACCAATGTACACATGTCCAGTAAACCAGCCATTATCACTGTCCAGTCAAAAGGTCATCCCCCACAAAATCAAAGGTTAAAATCACACACACCTTTATCATTCACAAGCTCAACGACAAAATTTTGAGCCATTAAAAGATGACAAAATGATGTTTTATACAATGGAACATAGTAATCTGCCATTACAGTAAAAATGTAGGATGCATTCCAACAAGACCCAGTGCAATCTGTTATAAAATGAACAGTTTCTGGCAGTGAAATTAATGCCAACAAAATACAAAAATTTCAATCAAGTGTAATTTTTAAAAATTATGCTAACAAAAACATAGCTTTTTAAATGCACTGTTAAGTCCCAAGTATTATCTTAAAACAATAAATGTAACGATCATTAAATCACAAGGAATCCTCAGCTAGGATTCCCCATTCAAAATGTTATTTAAAACATCTAACATAAATACTCTTAGATTACAATACATTAAAAAATTTACAAAGATTGATACAATTTTTCTTGACTACTTAGGAACAGGTTAAAAATAAATTGTGTTACGAAGAGAGAAAAAACATCTTTGTGAAATATATTCAGAATGTAGCCCTGATAAGTATAGAATGTGATGTAAATAATTAAATAGGTAAATAATTGCAGCTATGATAAGACTGAACTAAAAGCTTATGAACGGTCTCTAGCAGGCACTCTCCAGAAGAAGGAGGTAATAATGGATATTCCGAGGAGGTTGATGTGTTTTTTATTTCACTTTACCTTTATTAAAGAATGCCTTCAAAAGTTATTTTAAAATTGTGCATACAAAATACATCATATTTTTAGAAAAAAATAGGACCATATTTTTGGGGAAATTTTTTTAAATGTGAAATTATTTTGACAGTAAACCCATTAGAAATGTTCTGATTAAATTACAACAATAATAGCTAGGAAAATAGATGCAAGACAGAAAAGATGACCACTGGTGTCAGTGAGAGCTGGTCAGAGGTGACCAGCATTACATGGCTTTGATCTTCATCATTTTCATCTTGGGCTGCTTTTTCTTAGACTCTCTACGGCTTTCTCGATCCTTCAAGTAGGAAAAGAAATATGATTAAATTTTTTGTTTAAGTGAGAATTTTGGGTACTATGATGAGTTAGATAAGTTATATAGAAAGCTTCAAATACAAAAAAAGTTCAGTGATTAAAGGTGGTGTCCTTCAGGTATGAGAGACTGACCTCAAGCTTGCGAGCCCTATCAGGATCCTCCTCTGCCATCAGCTTCTCCTTCTCTGCTCTCTTCTTCTCCTCCCTTCTCTGCTGGGCCAGTTCTTGTCTCTGAGTGTGAGCTGCCTTCAGGAACAGTTCCGCAGCTTTCTGACGGTTTTTCTCAGCTTTTACTCTAGCCTGGTGTCAAGATTTATTAGCCATATTATGTCTAGAACAACGGGCACTTTATTATTTTTTTAAAATGCTAATGTAGTAAAAATAAAAGCTGTAAATAAAAGAAATACCTCTTTGCTAAGTTGTAGACGGGTGACCTTATCAGTGCAGTAAAAGACCAGCTGCATCAAAGGTTTTAAGTTCTCCATATCACTAGCACGAGTTGACCCCTTCCCTGGAACTGCCAGGGCACACACATTTAAAATAGCTTCATTCAAATTATAACCAGGACACAAATGAGATTTGTGAATTAAACATATCAGAGAACACATGGATGGTTTATAATTCAAGCTCTAATCTTACCAAAAATTAGGTTTAACAGACAAAATTCACAATTGCTTCCAGCTTACCAGTAAAACAAAAGATAAGACATGGCTTTGTCTCAGGCATCTTGGTGGTCTGACTGTCACTAGAATAAAATAAGTAAATGGGAGATACAATATACATATAATCAATAATTATGAACATGATGATTATAAAATCTCAATAATCTACAGGTGTATTTTAGTTTAAAAACTTAATTTGTTTTAAAACGCAGCTTACTCTTGAAGTTTAGCACCGGAATACTGGTCAGACACATGGATGTATTCTATCACACCTTCATACGTGGTTAAAAGTTGGCACACCTAGTTACAAGATTAATTATATTTTATTCTAATTTTATTAATTAACACAATTATTTTTTCTACAGAAATAAAAAAAAAACCTGTTCTGGCACAAACGTAAGGAATACTCAACCAAATATAATACAACAATCCAACACAGCAAATATGTTCAAAACAAGGTTAAAGAACACCTATTTGATCACCACATCAGAAAATTTCAGTCAATTGTTTACTGTTATAATTACATTAAATAAAGTTTATCTTTTTAAAAATATGAATATTACTCACCTTTTTATCTAAAATAGCAGCAGTTCCTTCCCCTATCTCTGACAAAAGTTGGTAGGAGGAAGGTATATTATATTTCTCTGTACTCTTTTTCTCAGTAAACTGGCTCTGTAAATGTCATAAACATTCAATTGTAATGGCTTTATCAAGCTAAATGATTCTACAAAACAAAATTACTAAAGTAGGTTTTAAAAGCAGTTTAAAAATTACATAATTTATAAGAACTTGGGTATAAAATAATATTGTAATCTAAATCAAGAGTTTATTAGATGTCTAAAATGCCACTAACCAAATCATTCATATCTTTGTGAAGTTTGGCTGCAGATCGCTTCTGAGCAACACAAAATACAAAGTTACAGTTTTCCATCTTCCCTGCATCAATATCAACTCTCACAATCTGAAAATAAAATGAACTCAGTTTACAAAGTGTTTTAACCTTAAAGTCAATAACTAAAGGAGAAAAATAAGTGTATTGTACAAAAGTGCAGGTGGTAATAAGGCTCCCTGACTCAAAAGGTGTCTATCTATGAATAGATAAAAGAATATACAGATGGCTTTAAAAATTAAAAGCACATGACTGGTTAGCTTGCTAATGGCAACAGACAAATGAAAAAAAGAAATGAGCCTCACCACTTGGTCTGAGGCTGGTTTGAAGATCCTCAACAACAGATTGATAAGGTCCTGCCTCTTGAGAAGTTTAATCTCTACCAACATACCCTCAACACAGGAGCGCCCACTGCACCAAAGTGCATACACGTTCTCAGACTCCTTCATGAGGTTCCCACTGGTGACATCTTTAGCCACACCATCATCTCCTGCAACAAGGTTTGTGGTCACACATAAGAAACATGAAAGTGTTGATCTGTAATCCAATGATTCACAGAAAATCTTTCATTTCAAATAGTGGGAACACATAAGAAGCATGAGAGTGTTCATCATATTTCATTTCAAATAGTGGCAACACATAAGTTTAAACCACTAGTGAGGAGTAAGGGATAACCAATAAATAATTAGAAACTGAAAACAGATTTAATTTTATGGTTACGTTTTAGGAGATTTTTGCAGCCCATTTTAAACAATACTTTTATACAATTTAGTTCATAAAATATGTGTAACATAAAATTTTAAAATTTGCATTAAAAATTTACATTCAGAAGTATTGGCCAAAAATGAAATTAGCTGAAAATAAGGTTTGCATTTTTTTATTAAAAAGAAATAGAGCCAGCAACTTACCAACAATACTGAACTGTGTCTCCAACAATTCTTTATGAGCAGACAGCCAAGCTGTTGCAAGTTTACAGTTTTTATTCTTGCCAGCAAGAAAATTGAGGAAGTAAACAGTTAACCCAGCAATCATTAACATCTCCAGATAGAAACTGTCCCAGCTTGTCCTCAAGTGCAGTGGGACCTGGCAGATTTTAAAATGTCTTCCTATACTCATTTCTGACATATACTAATCATATAGGTGCCATTAAAATATCCATAAACAAAAAATGTTCACTAATTATTATCTAGAGAGAGGAGTAATTTGGTAAGTCTAAAAAATCTTTAAGCCCGTAATATATTTTCACGTTTTACCGGAATTATTTTTTCCCCCACATTTTTTTCAGTACCCCTGCGGCTAAATGACCCATATCTTTTTACCCGTTAATTTAAACCCCACACATTATTGATAAAAATTAATCGTAATTGAATACCCTACACACTGATATAAATTTTAAGGAATTATTTATTTATTGAAGAAAGATAATTACTTAGTTTTAAAGAAGAAAAAATAAGGAGTTGATTTTTTCGTGCAAAAATTACGCTTCTGTCGGGAAAATTAATAATAAGAATAACTTTACACGAGTTCTTGTTCATAGAAAACGAAAGTACGTCCATTTATCTACAAAAATCATGGATCGGATTAGTCTTAGTATAAATACTTTAATTTTCGTTAATTTTATAATGCGGCGACGTAAATGTTTAGACGCGGCCGCTGAACGGCATTCCGCAGTGTTAAAAAATGCCGTTTTGCGAGTTGGTTTACAAAAAAAATTCTATAAAATACAAAATCGATCTAACGAGAAAACTACAAGAAGTAAATACACGAAAAATGGCCGCTCTAGCGTTATCATGACCTAGATTTACGATTAAAAACTTGGATTCTGAAAAACAACAAATTAAGTAGAGAAAATTTTATCGAACGCTGGGAGCGTCGTTACGGTATGGCAGGCCTGCAGACTGACCGCTGGGAGCATCGTTACGGTCTTAAAGAGTTAAAGTACAGGTTGTAAGATAAATATTTATTTATGAAATATTAGCTTACTTTAGCCATCTGTAAATCAGGAAGCTTGTCAGGTGTTTTGCTCTTGGATGTATCTTTATCTTTGTCAAAATTCTCAAACTCCTCTTCATCATGCAAATGGTCAAATTCATCATCTCCCTGTTAAATAAGGCAATTATTATTAATTACATAGGTTTCTTAGAAATATAAATGGATATTATTCACATTTGGTATGTTAAAAATTTAAACAAAATGTGCATGCATAGCAAAACCTGCTATTACCATTAGAAAATGCAATGTATTCAAAAAATTGCTAAACAATTAACTTTTTACTCAGCAACTTTCAAAATTTCTATACATTTAAATGAAGATAACAAAAATAAAATAGTTAACAAACCACAACATCCTCCTCTTCCTCATCATCATCTTCCTCAAAGGTTTCTTCTTGATCAAAAGTTGGAGCTTGTTTTTTCACTTCTTGCCTCTCTTGTTCTGGAGCTTCCTCTGTTACAGTGCCATCTAGGAATTACATTTTGTCATTATGCTAGCAGGCTATGTGAATCAACAGATAAAATTTTAAGTACAGTTTCAGGCAGTTCATTGGACCTAAAGAGGCCTTGTTTACTCTCCACACTTAGTCAAATTTCGAGCAGCTGGGGGACTCATTGTTTTGGCTCAGGAACCTAACCCAAGCTTCTCAAGTTAGAAGTTGCAATACAAATCAACCACACAATGATTATGATAGTTGGCTATTTTCTTATCCCCACCCTTTCAAAAAATCTAAGGTCCTTTAAAATAAAATAGCATTTAATAACTTTACCTTCATCTTCAAACTCTTCAAATTCAGCAAAATCATTATCCTCGACTACTGCATCATGCTTCTTATTGTACACAGAAGCAATAAAGATGCAACTTATTGCAAACAAAATAAGGCACAATGCTTTCATTTTACTAAAGCAATTCAATCTGGAAAAAGAAATTCAAATATAAATGCTCACAAAATCTAGTTTTGTTATCACAAATATGTGTTTACATGTGAGTAAATGGTCCACTTATAATGCACATATTTTAATTATGATACCAGTTATAGGTCTACCATGTATCAAAATAAAAATATACATAGTTAAGTCATGTGTTATCCATAAATAATAATATTAAAACAATGGCAAAAAAATATTTTTAAAATCATTTAAATGTTTAGGCCAGAAAATATTAAAATAATAAACATTTATTTAGGCTAAGAACTTCACCCTCTTTATATGTAGTACAGCCCCTTGATATCTTATGGACAACCCCTTAAAAATAAAAAGAACAAGACATTTATTATTTTACTACTAAATTAAAGTATATTACTTCTTAAGGCCTATTTTTTAAAAACATTTTCAAATGCTTACCACTACCCAAAATAAAAAATTGTAGATGATAACAGTGTCAGTTGGGCCTAGGTTGCTGCTAGCCAGATAATAATAATGACCCTAATTGCTAAATAAAATTGGAGTTATATTGTTAGTAATTTTAAATAAAACACAAACTTTTAAGTCAACTACCAGCACGCTTAATAACTGCATTTTTTTAAAACAGCATTTGAATTATGAATATTGATCAATTTTTATAAAAATTTACAAATCTTTTAAAAATGCAAAAATAATGATTCAACTGTAAGTTCTAAAATTAAATTACATTTTAAATGCAAAAAGTGTGGTAGGGTCTATCACACTTTCAACTTTTTGAACCCAACCCCCATCACAAGCCTTTATTCCCGTAGGAATCTTTTTTTATTAGGCCTATTAATTGTCAATTGATATTATAAATTCGGCCTCTTTAATGTTAATAGGCCTGACTTAATGTAACGACTAATACTAATAGTAGGTACTAGGATATAATTTCAAAAATGGTTTGATTGCAAAACAATGACTGCAGGTAAAAGGAGCAAAAAATTAGAATCACAGAACAGTTTTCCTTTTTTATTTAGCTCTAACGGTTAAAAAGTTATGATTTTTTTTCCTATTAAAAAAGGTGCATTTTTTAACATAGGATTTTTTAAATTTCTGTGATAAAGAATTTTTTAGTGTGCACTAAAATGATCATAGCCTGTAAACTACATGGTAGAATTTGTTTAAACTTTCCAGTATCTTTTTTTATCATATATGGAAGCATAATAAACCAAAAAATAAGATATTTATGGGTAGAATTTTTGAACAACAAAAGTTAAACATGGTACCCCCCTATTTTTGAACACGCAGTGATTTCATACAAACACAGTTTAAATTTTAACTATTAGAAATATTAAGCTCAAAATCACTCAGAATGAGTAACTATGGGTGTGTCAATGAATAATATCAAAATATTGATCATAGCATGAAAGATTTGTGTATATCATGATGCAAAGCTGATAAATCATACGATTCTACAAAACCGAAGTCTGGTTTATGTGAAATACAAAATTATGGCAAATTTAAACTACTGAGCATTTAAGTTCCAAAATTTGCTTAACTTAAGATAATTCTATACTACAAAAGAAATAATCAAAATACTGGTTGTGACTCCATCTGTTTTCCAGAAATATATGGTTGAAGAAGGTACCCCCCCTTTTAAAAAACCAAAACTTTTCGCACAATCTGAGTGTGAGTTCTATCTATTTATTAAAAATATCAAGCACGGAGCTTGCTTGAATGAAGTTCTAAAAGTGTGTCTATTAAGTATTAATACTAACTAAATAATTAGCATCAAGGTATGTTTTTCTTTTCATTGAGCTGAAGAATTGATACAACTCACATTGTAATTATGTAAATGATTATCATTGTCCCAAAAGTGAAAATAAATATGTTGATGTTACATTGATGGCAAATCCTTTAACTTTGTTTAAGACCCTTAGTCTGATTCAGTGATTGTAATTAAATGAAGGGATGACATGGTCAGATGATAGAACGCCCACATGTTAACCTTAAGCCTCAAGTTTGGATCCAGGACTGAGGTTGATAGGACATCCCCGAGTCCACCCGGCTGTAATGAGTACCTGATATTCTATGGAAATTGAAGACAGCTGGGCATAGTCATAACCACACTACTTTTAAATGAAGATTTAGTTTAATTTTGTTTATGATAATGTTTCTGATTTATACCAAGATATTTTGTATTTCTAAAGAACATTTGTCATTTTGAAAAGAAATAATTTTTTCTTCACTGCTGGCTCAAATACTGTCCCTTGCTGAGCCTCATTTATTTTTATTTTAATCTCAATGAATATGCTTGTAGTAAAAATAAACTGCAGTTTTATTAGAGTAAAAAAAATAATGATGAACAATTTATATATAGGAGTACACCAAAGAACTTTATTCTTTATTATAATTTATATAGTTCTACATATGGTTTCTGCTCTGCTTTAGAAGTGTATATTCTGTCTGGAATATAAAACATACTTCATTAGCATGACAATAAATAAAATATAACTAGCAAATAAAAACACATATGTAAAGCAAAATAAAAATGTGGGTAAGTACAAAAATTGTTTGCTAAAATTATCCTCATTCATAAAAAAAAATACCCCGACAGGGCAATATTAAAGGTCCTGAAAAATCGATCCCGTTAAAAATAAATGGCCTTGTAATATAAGGCTCCCTTAAAAATATCCCACCACAAAATGCTACTGTCCATATGCCATGTGACAAAACTCCCGACACTGAAATCCCCGACAAAACCGACACTGAAATCCCCGACAAAACCGACACTGAAATCCCCGACAAAACCGACACTGAAATCCCAGACAAAACCGACACTGAAATCCCCGACAAAACCGACACTGAAATCCCCGACAAAGCCGACATTGAAATCCCCGACAAAACCGACATTGATATCCCCGACAAAACCGAGATTGATATCCCCGACAAAACCGACACTGAAATCCCCGACAAAACCGACATTGAAATCCCCGACAAAACCGCTCATCAATAAGGCACGTGGCTAAGCGCTCGCGTCATTAACGCTCACGATAAAACAGCTTAGTCGCCCAGGCTACAGTGATAACACCAAAAAAGCACGGCGCTACAAAGTTTACATTCAAACACATGCGATGAGAAACTTAAAAATGTAGTAAAGTCTGTGTACCTATCAGGGGGGGGGGGGGGATTGTCCATAAATGACGTCACCAATTTGTATCACCCACCGATGCTTACTAAGTTACATTTACTCAACCCTCACGCACGTAGCACATCAGAAAAAGCCAAAACTTGACCTCACTTTCACCCGTAATTCTGTGACGTCAAATAGGACGGTCATTGACCGTTTCCCGGTGAACACAGTTTAAAAAAATAAAACACGCTAGGGCCTATACGATTTGTATATAATAAAAAAACCTACAATAAGTTAACAAATTACGATGTTCCAAATATTAAATTAAAAAAAAACAACAGTCAAAGTTGATACGCATATCTTGCCCACAATCTAATAAATAATTTCCTAGTAAATGGCCGTCTTTAAACATGATTAAGCTTATCACCGTATGACGTCATACAATTAGTCAAGCCCCCTCCCCTCCCCCCCCCACTCTCTCCCCATCCACAACACAGTAGACCCTACACATCACATAATCATACCCCTCTCGTGTAAGCGTAAAGTATTGAGAAATAAAGAGACCCGACTCCTTCCGGTTTTTTACTTTCGCTTTCTAAGTAAGCACAAGACAGCGCTAAACCATACACCCCACGGGGCAGCATATAACTTCTATGAGCTGCATCCAAACACTTTCAAATTTCAGTATGATAGAGGAAAATGGTGTAGGGACTCTAGCAATCAATAAAAAAAGACATGCGTCCAGTAGTTAATTTTAAAAAATAAATCAAACTTACCTTATTTTCAATGAAAAACTCCATTTTGAATAATCCATGAAAATAAAAACAAAAGACAAAAAGCCAGGCAAAGTCCATTTTTAAGTAGAAAAACAATTTCCACATTAAATTTGACCGTTCAATAACGGAGAGGAAAAAAATTTACTAAACCGTCGAATTCGCGTAGCCGCACACGCAAACCGCTCGGTAACGGGAGAAAAAATACGCCGTTCAGCGAGAATCGGGAGGCCAATCCTAGTACCTACTAATAGTATAGGCTTACATTTTACACTTTAATACAAACAGTTAGGCCTACAGTTGAACTGCAGTTGGTTTGGCTATTATTTTACATGGTATTAAATTATTAATACAAATAGAACTAATTAGTAGATTCTAGTAAGTCTAGAGGAGTTTACACTTTTCGGACACACACCAAAAATTACGTAGGAGCGAACACTTCGTCGGTTTTTGGCTCATAGAAACTTTAATTAGCATGTCTCACGCGAAACCACGGCGCCTGCACGTAAACTGTTCATTTATGAACACTTCCGTGTCAAGTACTTCCGTTTCCTTTCTCAAGAATTATTTTTAGAAATTTTTTAACGTTGCATGGTACGCACATTTCTAATTTTACACCAGCCGGATGAAGTGACCTAGGGTTGGACTTAGGGGCAAAACTTGAACCAATCAACGCTTAGCTAAAAGGTTACACTATAAATAGCTTCTATATATGTATGGAACATCGTAAATGTCAAGGTTAATGGGTTATTTTGTGCTTGAACAATAAAAAAGGGGTGTTCGCTAACTTTTTTGACCTTACATGGGATCGGACAGCAACACAAAAATATTATTAAATAAGAATTTAGAGCATAAAAGGGGCTGGTTATTGAAGGGAAAGGGTCAAAATAAGGTCAAGAAGGCAGTGGAATGCGAAAGAGGAGGGGGAATCATGTGACCTGGCTGGCTTAGCAGCGTACTGCGCGAGCCGCAATGGCTGAATGGGATGAACTTTGGGAGTGTGGGAAAAAGGTTTTATACTATTAAAATTACCTCACAAACAATCAATAACACAATATAAATGCATATAATATATGTTTTTATTAATTAAATTGACTTTAAATTATTCTAAATGAACAAAAAGTGCTATGTCCGATGACGGGTAAAGGTGTCCGAACACATGTAAAACTGTATTACATGTGTTCGAACACACGTTAAGACCCCCCAGTCACTATAACAAGAATAGCTTAAGTTCTATGCGTATGAATACAAAATGACACACACATTATTAAAGTAGAATGGTTGCGGATAGATATGATACTTTTTTTTGTTTTCTATGTTAAGCGGTTACTGAATGAGACCGCATGGAATTTTTACGTTGCGTTTTTTCGCTATGTGTGTCCGAAAAGTGTAAGCTCCTCAAGTATTAAAATTTAAAAAATATTAGTTAGGCCTAATAAATAATAAATATAGTCAGAAAGTTGAGAAAGGTTGATGAATTCACATTCTCATTCAGTTCACTGAGTAATAAGTTGATTTTAGTATTTTAGTTATTCTGAAATTCAGTAGTAGGCCTAGATCTAGTAACTTTACACTACCTAATAGTCTACTTTCTATACTATATTTACTAGATCGGATGATATTTAGAATCGACCCTTTGAATCCCGGTCAGAACGTCCCCCCGGCGTGGCCTCAACCAACCGGCGGGCTCGTTGCATTGAGTTAAATATAAACTCAAAACAATAATATAAACAATCTCCTTTCGGTCGGTCAGGCCACATACCACGCACGCATAGTGTTGTGTGTCGTGCCTTAACCAAAATAAACTATCTCCCTTCATTATCATTAGATAGATATATTTAATTAATTAATTAATTAATTTGCTAATTATAAAATTATGTATGATGCTATAGAAGTAGGTAAGTATATTTTTTTACTATGTATTTGTACTATTAAACATATTATAAACATCGTTGTTTCAATACCACCCTCTCCCCTTCATGTAACTCAAAGTTAAACTTTTAACCCCGTTTGTAAAGACGCTGTAAGGCGGCGGGTGGGTAGGGTATATACTCATTGAAAAAAAAATCCACCGTGGTGCGTGTTATTGGCCTTGGGCCTTGGGTGACCGTTGTTGGCGTTTGCTGTGAGGGGGAGAGAGGTGTGTTATACTCGGTGAAAAAAAATGCACCGTGGTATTGGCCTATGATGACGTCGGCGCAAGCGGAAAGGGGTGGGGGAGGAGACGTTTTTTTTTCAAAACCAAGAACTAGGCGTTTCAAGGCAGTAATGAAAATCAAGGACTGGTATAGCCATGATGTCGAATTTAACGAGTGATGCTTGCTGGGTCTATCATCATACGATAGCTTGGTGATGGGAGTCTCGTCAAGCTCAGTTTACATTATTAACAGTGAACTATTGGGATGCTGTCATGCACAAAGTAACAGCTACCGAATGTAGCACTTAAAACATCGAGTGCATCCCGCTCATTATAAATCTTTGAAATACAAGTTATGGATAGTCCAATAGGCAATAACTACTAATACTTGAAGGACTGCCAGAATATATGCATTGTATTATAAAATTAATCCTTACGATATAACTAAAATGTGCATCAAAATATGTTTAGGCTAATGGGATCTGCATTTAAATAAACAAAGTCAAATACCTACCCCATTCAGTAGAAATATTAGGCTACTTTTGCATGGTAGCACAACATTTTTTTAGATTTCGTAATGAGTAGCCTAGTCGTGCATTAATCTAGAATAAAGGGTTGTACTCGATAGCAATGACAATAATGAAATGCCGGCTTCAAATTCCGGCTTCCCCGTATTCTTCGACTAGAAATATAGCTCCGTCGTTTAAATGACCCCACTCCTTCACCTTTTGCCTAGTTGAATATAAAGTTACACTTTCAACCCCGTTAGGATGCGTGAACTACTGATGAAAAAAAATCTATCCTGGTGTTAAATTCCCCTCCCCTACTCCCAGCATTTAACTTTGGGGCCATACACATCAGGAAGGTCTAGGTCGGTGTTTTATCTCGTGCAAGTTTACTCACAACACGACTACACACTATGGTTCTATCCAGGATTAAAGCTGCGACACTTAGAGTGGGATTTATTCGTTAGATCATTGTGCTTCAAATTCTGTTTCATTTTAGGATTAGAGTGATAGAAAGTTTGAATTCAGTTAGTTTGTTAATTAATATATTGACCTAAATGTTGTGTACCATCAGAAACTAAATTGGTTGACAAGACACATGTGTAGGCTAAAGAATGACCTCTAGATCGAGCCAAAGATGGCTGGTTAAGGTTGACAAACGTGGTTTTCAAATTTCATGGTGATGCTTTTCTAACGGATTTAATTTTGTGCTTTCTTTGGGATTATTTTGTGTGATGTGAATATTCAAAAGTAATTTGTAAGTAGTTTTTCACGTTCAACCAATTTAACAGTTTGCTGTCGATCTGCGGCCGGGCTGATTAATTTACATTTAGCGAAACTACACACTACACAGCGCCCTAAGACCGTTGTTTCAGCATGCCCTACTACTCTAGTCAATTATAGACAACTTTAGAATCAACACATGTAGCCAATACATCGATTTTTATTTAATAATCTTCAAAAGCCATTCCTCTAGGGTCGTTATTTTCACGAAATTGTCGTTTTCCAATTTGTTGTCAAGAAACTGGTATTTAGTTCACGAGAACGTACGAAAACCACTCATGCGTGACCGAAATCGTCGATCGGGTGCCTTCACGTGGTTTGACACGTGTTGACATGGGCCTTTGTTTACATCGAAACATAGCTCAAAACAGCCCTTTTTTTAATTAATTCTTCGAAAAAATGGCTATGTCCATTTCTAAAAAGGGTCATTTTCGGGCCCATTTTAAAAAACGTAAAAAAATCCGAACTACACGTAGAAAAAATGGCTTTTTCGGCCCTTTTTAGCTCCAAAAACGCCGTGTTTACGGGTCGCGTGACGTCATCGTGACGTCAGCCGCCAACCAAAACGCGTTGAAAGCGCGCGTTTGATTGGTTGGCGGCGGATACTATGAAATATCAAGGGTTTTCTCTAAATTTTTACCACTAGATCTATACAGTACATTTTAACAGTAGATATAGTCTAGATCTAGAATTATTTATATAATATGTCATCTCTACAACTACAATACATCATCACATTCATACAACAGGCCCACAACTTCAACTGTCTGCCCAACACCTCCGGTTGTCGAGCCTCAGCACAAGTAATTTAATTTTCAATGGGCTAACCAGGTAGGCAGAGATCTAAATAAGAAGTATATGTCAATAAAGAAAGTAAAACCGTGAGTTTCTGTAAACTTCTTGGTATTATCTTTAGCCCAAGGTAGTCTTCAGTGGGTTTTTTCAATAATAAAATATTATTAACAGATTAAATAAAGTTAAGGCTACGACATGCATTTGATACAAACTTGACAGGATTGCCTCCCCTGGGCTTAGCGAATTTAGCTATCAAACAGTCTCAACAGTCAAATTCTTTTTTTTTTTAATATTATAGGCCTAATGTTTAAATATCAAAGGGGTCTATAAATACATTACATAATATATAACGAGGTGTTACAACAATTAATCTAAGATTATAAGACCTAAAATTCCAAAACAAAAAAATGTAATACAAAAAATTACTAACTATGTATATTAAATTTTTAAGGATTAAGGGTTTAGTCGTGTCCTCGGTAGTATAGTGGTAAGTATCCCCGCCTGTCACGCGGGAGACCGGGGTTCGATTCCCCGCCGGGGAGGCATATTTTTTTCAATTCTGAAAATTATTTATATTATTTTTTTTTGTTAGCTTGACAGCCTGCGGTAGAGTAAAACAGGCTAACGTTAACTGTAATAGTTGTAGACTAGTTTTATATTTCAATTGCGTTCACCATACTTTAGTCTACATTTTCAACAATTTAATTGATTTTTAAAATTTATTCCACTGTACTTCAACGAGTAGACGAAGGGTCATTCAATATTGGTGTTGACAATAGAAAAAAAAAATCGTGTTTATTTTTCTTTCTATTTTAGCCTGAAAAAAAAGTCAACAATTTTATATTGTAAGAATCTGATATAAAAGTTGCAAATGCAGAGAATTTTATTTTATTTTTGTTTAAGGGTACATTTCTATTTATTTTCATCAAGCCAAAATAATAACTAACAGTTTCATTTTCGTAAGACAAAAATGTATTGATGGTACATAAACTGCGTGATCGATCTTCTGAAACATCACTTGGGTTTGTACCAGTGGCGTAGGCAGGGAGGGGGGTTGGGGGGGGTCAGAACCCCCCCCCCCCCCCACCCCTTAGACCCCCCGGTAGATACATAAAGGTTGAGCGGGGGGTGCAAAATCGAAAGTCTGAGGGGGGGGTGCAACTGAAGTTTGAAGGGGGGTGCAAATGAAAAGTTGTCAAGTTTATCCTCGGAGGCCGGGGAGGGACGCTACGCCTCTGATATATACATTTATAATGCGGGAAAAAATTTGAACCCCCCCCCCCATGAGACGATCCTGGCTACGCCACTGGTTTGTACTCAAAACTTTGCCGATAAAGTTATGTTTAATAAGATTATACTTTTTTTTAACCACATAACCTACATAGTTATGCCATGTTTATTAACCATTTTCAATGACAAAAATAAAAAAAAAAAAAAAATTGTTTTAGGCTTTTTGTTTTAATTGCTGTTTAGCTACCGAAAATACTGAAAACATGAAATACATCCAATCATTAGTAAAGTTCGTGAAAATTTTTATTACCACAATGTTTTTAATTATACCGCAGACGAATTAAAACATATTTAATGGTCCTTTCCAGACCAGTGGCGTCGCTAGGTCGGGTGTCACCCGGTACGCCCCCCCCCCAGTCCCGCCCTCGCTACGCCTCTGCTCCAGACCATTCTCACTGTTGTCCATTCGAACGTGAATCGTTTATTCGAGTGCAATGCTCCTTGCCCATATATGAATCATTTTCGCGTGTTTACAGAAACAGACCATTCTGTAAGAAAAGCCAAACGTTTTCTTCTCTCTCCTCATATTTTTCCATGTCATATTCCAGATTATACTTTCAGTTTCATCATTACCCCATGGGATTGTTACTGATTACAGCTTTTGGGGATGGGCTTTCAACGTGAATCACTTAATTTAATTATCACTGATATTAAAAATAAACCGGGAGTGATCTCCCCTAAACTTTCTCGAATATTCTTACATAAATTAACAGGGGATGGAAACTCGGGCTATAGACATGATTTTTAATCCATTTTAAATACTTAAAGTTTTAAAAATAGAATAAAATCTCGTAGACAAATTAATTGCACACCAAGTGAACGCAAATAAAAAAAGCGCATAATAGTGCGCAATATTATTAGTACTTTTAAAATTTACATTAGTTTTTTGAGAAATCGGAAGTAGCGTAAATTACTACTTCCAGTCAACGGAAATTACTCAAAATTTAACAGAAGGTAGAGAATTAGATCTTTTACTTACATGTGAAATTTCATTTATCTATCTGAAATAGTACTCAAGTTATAGGCTTTTAAAAATTCAAAGTAGGAAAAGTACCACTTCCGGTTATCGGAAATCGCTCAAAAGTTGATACGGATCTACGATTTTGATAAAATACTTATATATGAAATTTCATCAACCTAGCTGTAACGGTACTCAAGTTATCGTGTTTACACACGGACAGACACACACACAGACACACACACACACAGACATACGGACAAGATTGCAAAATTATGTTTTTCCGTATCAGTGAGGTGTAAAACGTCGAGATTTGTAAAAATCTCGATTTTTTTTTTTTGCACGATTACAATACTTTCTCTATACTACGTATATACGAGAAAGTAAAAATAAAGCCTGGTCTTTTAACGTGACTCACTTAATTTAATTATCACTGATATTAAAAAATTTAGCCTACAATAAGATTTTTCAGCGCAGGCCACTTGTATCTGGCACACAATTTTTAACCGGAGCCCCGCCCCTTTCGTCAGAGTCCACTACCCAGAAGGATTTGGAAATTCCCGTTTTAATGTCACCAGATCTGTAGAAGCCGCAATGCACGCGATAGCCTGGGCCGCCGTCCGCCCACCCCGGGCCGACAACAGGCGCACCTGATGAACCGTTGCAGGTTTCTATCAGGTATCTCGTCTCCAGGTACAAACTGCCACAGGGCGATGTCTCTTGTCCGCTCGACATTTTCCGGCCGACACTAACGACTTTAGCCGAGCCGTGCGGATGGCCAATTATAATCACGTGGTTTTGTATGAAGCTTTTTCTTTTCTCTTCGGGTATAGCGGCGAACAGACGCCGCATGTCTTGTCTCATAGTCTGCAGCAACTGTTGCAGACGACTGTTCATATCTGCTACACACAACACGTGGACTTTGTCCTGCTCTTCCCAGACTCCAGCGAGGCAGACGCCCTTTGCCTTGACGGTGTCACGTGTGTTGCAGGAGTCGAAGAACAGATCGACCTTCGTGCTGCCAGCATCGGCCTCATCCCTGACCACATGCTGGTTGGTGGAGACACGGAATGCTAGGTGAGCTCGACTCGCGTCCGGCACGTGCACCGGGTGACTGGACACGAGGAAATGATCTGCCCCCAGCGTCTCGGTGTAAGGGCATTTCGGGATGTGGCACATGGGGCATTGGTTGACGTCTCCATGACAACAAGGAAACAAATCGTGTGTGTCCGAGAAATAACAAACAGAACCGCTGCCACGGACGTGGTAAGGATCGCACTTTGATTCTGGTGCCTGGATTGTGTAGCCTGTGTCAGTTGACATAGTGTGAGGGGCCTGGTTTATGTGACCTGTGTCAATTGACATAGTGTGTGGAGCCTGGTTTATGTGACCTGTGTCAATTGACATAGTGTTTGGAGCCTGGTTTATGTGACCTGTGTCAGTTGACATAGTGTTTGGAGCCTGGTTTATGTGGCCTGTGTCAGTTGATATAGTGTGTGGAGCCTGGTTTATGTGACCTGTGTCAGTTGATATAGTGTGTGGAGCCTGGTTTATGTGGCCTGTGTCAGTTGACATAGCCTGGTTTATGTGACCTGTGTCAGTTGATATAGTGTGTGGAGCCTGGTTTATGTGGCCTGTGTCAGTTGACATAGCGTGTGGAGCTTGGTTTATGTGTCCTGTGTCAGTTGACATAGTGTGTGAAGCCTGGTTTATGTGGCCTATGTTCTGTGTGCAAGTCTGTGACATGGCTACACTTAACCTCACGGCAAGTTCCATGTTGAGCCTAATCAGAGCAAGAACTTCTTGGCACCGGATGTCTTCAGGCAGGTGAGCGAGGCCGAACTCAGGAGCTGGGATATACCTCGAGTGCTCCGTCGGACAGCCCAGGTACAGAACTGGCCAGGCCTTGGGCTGATGCTCCACCTCGTAGTACAGCGGCCCGTCTTCGCTGGAACCGTTGCCATCTTCTGACTTGTCGGCCATTGTTGAGTCAGTGAATTAATTTGAAATTTCGTCTTTTCTCGCAATGTCCGGAAAATGTTGCCACTGAATTAATTTCAAATATCGTCTTTTCTCGCGATGTCTGGAAAATATTGAGTCAGTGAATGAATTTGAAATCTCGTCTTTTCCCGCGGCGCTCTGACTGGCTTGGATATGACGACACGGACAGCTTGAATTTATGCTCTACAAGCGTTTTCCTGTATGAAATAAAATATATAAAAGTATAGAAGCTTAGCCATTTATTTACACGTGTATATTATATGTACATGGTCAATCTATTGCTTGTAGGTCTATACAGTAGCGGTAATAATTCCGGAACTCTTTAGTCGAGCGGGACGATAGCGATGCCCGAAAAAAATTGCCAATAAGTGAAATTAAAATATAACGAACCGACCCGCGGCGTATCATACTCCGCTATTTAGTTGTTTTATTTTCTACTTTTCAGTAATTCATAATTTGTGAATTCGACAGTACCAATGCTGCCACTGAAAATATTTGCTTTAAAACACTATTAGATGGTCGTTAAGGACGATACCCCCCTCCTTTCCCCCAACCCCTAACCCCCACCCTACACGATGTACTATTCTAGAGATGTGTGTAGCCCATATCTATCCGGGGTGTGGCGATTAAAACAAATGACGAAAGATAAGGTGGTGATTAGTTTTCCACATCACGGACACAAGCTCACACTGACGTTAGCAGAAAAAAAAACTAAATCTATTGCT
The DNA here is from genome assembly GCF_028476545.2 of Physella acuta. NCBI lineage: Eukaryota > Metazoa > Mollusca > Gastropoda > Physidae > Physella > Physella acuta. The sequence continues at coordinate 201,542 of NW_026731852.1, forward strand.
GCAGTTAGAGAATTTGACAGAACTGACAAGGTCCGGTGTCACCCCCTCCAACAATGATGTACAAAAACTATAGGCAAATGGTGTCACCCTTCCAGATGGTGGCACTTTTGCTTGCTGGGGTCTATATTACTTGTATCAGTTATTAAAATAAATGGGGGAAAAGCAGGCTTGATCATTAACATTTGCTATTTTTCGTTTTGGTGTCATCCCATAGAGTAGTGTCATCCCGTCCGGCCTTGTGACGCTACTGGTTGTACGGTATGGTATTTCTCTGTACAGACGGTTTAAGCCTATTTAATGGTCGACCAATCATAGCTCGACAAACACATGTCTATGCCAGCTGTACTAATGGCCAAAGTGCTAAAGCCCTTTCTTCACCACACCCACCAAGTAGCGTAGCGAGGGGGGGGGGGGGGGGGGCGGGGGGGACATATGTCCCCGGGCGCCGACCTTAGGGGGCGCCAAAATGGGTTGGAAAAATAAATTGAAAGGTTGAGGGGGGTGCAAATCGAAAGTTTGAGAGGGGGGGGTGCAAATCGAAATCTTAAGAAGGGGGGGGGGGTGCAAATCGAAAAGTTTGTCCCCGGGCGCCAGGAAGCGTCGCTACTCCTCTGCACCCACCTACCCCTAGCAACGGTACACTGACCACTGTTTTCTTTTCTCTGGTCTTATGCATGCTGAGTCGGCATGTGCAATTAAAAAAAAAAGTAATACATAATAAAACGTCGAGTCGGTAAAGCTCATGGTTGCTAAACCATAAAGTCTCGAGTTCGAACCCTCAGGCAGATAAGGCTTGTTAGCTGAGGAGAGACAACTCCAAAATCAAAGGCTATGGAAGCAAATCCAAAAAGAAAAGAATGCTTAATTGTGTTGATGGGGAATCCCTTCTAACACTAAATTAAAAGATCGAAGAAGAAGGCATAACAAAACCAATTTCATAATAGACCTAGTAGTTTAGTAGGATATGGGCCTTCCTGTAAATATATAACAGAGAGGGGCATTTTTCTAGTTCTTTCACTGGGGGCTATATAAATACAGCTGTTGGGTTAAAAAAATTATAATATTTTAAAAACTAAATTTAATGCCACACTAATTAACTACAACATCATTTTTAATTAAGTGAAAATAAATAAAAGAAGTTTTAATTCAACGGTGTTTCTTACCTCCGTTCGCAGATGTCATTCTGCTCTACATCATCATGCCATCACCCTTGTGACACCCTCCCGTTAACCCAGCTCACTGTGTGCTTGTCTTGATGATACTGACTACTGACTGTGTTGTGTTGGGACAGAGCAAGCCATAAGTTGCTATTTTTATCCATTGAAATAAAAGAGCAACCAAAAAAAAAAAAAATAGACGCCGGGCTTCCCGAACATTTAATAGCCGTATAACACTGGGTGTCGTCATTATAAACGATTGACTTTTTTAGGTCGCCACGGTTCAGTGACGACTAAAGACCAAAGTTGACACGGCTGGTTGTTTCAGTTTCTGAGAAACAAGGGTCAGTTAAAAAAAAAAAAAAAAAGGGGGGGGGGGGGTCATTCGTAGCAGCACGATCTAACATACATTTTTATTTTGCCTTGAACATCCGTAAGTTTTGAAGGATTGCTTCACGTTAGATTGAGTATTTGATTTGGTTTTTTGTAAAAATAATAACATGTTTTAAATCTCATTATGCCCTATGTTTAAAAAAGTAAACTACAAGTAGGCCTACAACATTATTGGAAATTCCCAACAACATCAACCATTTTCCTCTACACTACTTAACTAGCAACTTGAATATAAATGTTAACTTGCGGGGTTCCCAGAGTTCTAAATATAGTAACAGGATGTGTTGGTTTTACGAGGAGAAATTAAATTCAACGCAAAACTGTCGTCATAATTTTAAAGGTGTAGATTCTGTCTCAAAACCAGTCATAGTCCGGATGTTGCAGAGTAAAAAAAAAAAAAAACTTAAATAAAGAAAAGAAATTGAAAGAAGAAAAAAGTCTAGTCAGTGGTGTACTGTAAGTATTGTACCCATGCGCAGTGGCGTAGCCAGGATCGTCTCAAGGGATCCGAGGGGGGGGGGGGTCCAATTTTTACCCGGGGACAAACTTTCGATTTGCACCCCCCCCCCCCTCAAACTTTCGATTTGCACCCCCCTCATACTTTTTATATATATACCGAGGGAACTATGGGGGGGGGGGGGTTATGACCCCCACTAACCCGCTGCCTACGCCACTGCCCATACAGTGTAGGTTAAGTACAGGTTAAAAATAATTTTAGCGATTTCCTCATTAGAGGAATGGTGTGGTTAGCATCATGCACGAAGTACTCCAACAAAACAAAAACCCCACACATGTCTACACTTGAGATAACCATCATGCGCTCTGGCACTTAACCGCCACTACCCCCAAGTGTGGTTCGTTTAGCATTGTATAATATGACAACAAAAACAAACTCCCCAAAGTTTGTGTCAAAGTCTGACTGATTCAATGCAGAAACATTCGGTTGTGTTAGTCTAGTGAGCGGACTACCAACATAATTACTAAAGATTAGCATTGGTTTAATAATGTTTTTAAAGGTATGTATTCTACAAAAACGAGAGACGTTTACATACGTGCTTCAACATTCAGTAGCATCGATTTCTAAAACTGACATTATGGTCAGCTTCTTTCAGGCCTCTTTTCGGGCACCCCCCCCCCCCGAACGAAATATAATTTATATACAAAATATTTACTTTAACCAGTGCCCCCCCCCCCCCCCCGCCACCAAAAAATTAAGAGCCTCTCCTCCTAAAAAATTAAGTGCGCCCCCCACCCCTAGGAAAAAGAAATGTCTGAACGAAGCCTAGATTAGGGTCCAATTAAGTAATTGGCCAATATCTAAATTGCACATCTACTTTTAGCTGTTGTAACAAAAGCATGCTGTCTGTGGTGTTGCTATTTAATCTACTAACTCCAAGTACAAGACAATAGTTTCACAATAATGATCCACAAACACTGGAAAGACGGGGATTTAAAACTTTATTTGTCCATTTCAACTGTTACAGTAATAAGATAGGCCGCATGTGTGTTGAATTCACAAATTATGAATTTCTGTAAGTAGAAAATAAAACATCTAGATAGAGGCATATGCTACGTCGCGGGTCAGCTCGTATTAGTTAATTGTGTTAGAGGAAATCACGTGCAACATTACAATGAAGAACAAAGAAGAAAAAGTAATCAAGGAACCAAAAATGTCCCGTGAAACGTGCATCTAAAAGACTACTATATCACTAGCTCGCGTGTTGAATAAAGTACTTCAGGCCCAGTGGTTCTTCCAGACTTTTTTCTACGGGGGGGGGGGGGGGGGGGGGGGCTTGAAATTTTCGGGGGGGGGGGGCGGACTAAAATTTCCGGGAGGGGGGGCGGACACTTTTAAAAGTATATATTTTCTATATAGATTCCATTTCATTCAGGGGGGGGGGGGCGGTAGACCTTCTCCGGGGGAGCTCCGCCCCCCCCCCCCCCCCCCCCCCCCCCCCCCCCGAAGAGATGCCTGGAAGAAACTCGGTTCAGGTAAGTCCGACCGTCTCTTGTTGAGAATTGAATGTGTAGCGCCAATAAAAGCAACCTATATCACAGACTGTATTGGCTAAAGTTATTTTTACTTACATGCATTTTTAAAAATAAAGTTTCTTTTCGATTTAGTATCATAACTGTTTTCATTGGCCTTATCGTTTTGAAAATGACACGATTTTTTCTATACCCTACTGATTATCACCTTAAATATGCGACTTTTTATCATTAGCCGCGGCCTTTAAATTGGATACCGGAGGGGGGGGGGGTCTATTAAAATTTTAGAAACTACAAATTCCAATAGTATATGTCTGTAATTTAGATTTGGCTTTAATTTAACTTTAAATTTATAAATACAACTCTACAAAATAGCTATACTAATTTTTATGCGTAATTAAAAAAAACGTTTCTTAAAACTTTTTCTTCTTGATAATCAAAAAGCATTCTAACTCAATCCATCAGTGTATTAACATTTACTGTCTAAATCAAGTACAATATTTTATAAAAGCTTGTTATTAAAACCAGTGGCGTAGCCAGGATCGTCTCAAGGGGGGGGTCCAATTTTTACCCGGGGACAAACTTTCGATTTGCACCCCCCCCCCTTCAAACTTTCGATTTGCACCACCCCTCAAACTTTTGATTTGCACCCCCCCCCCTCAAACTTTCGATTTGCACCCCCCTCATACTTTATATATATATACCGAGGGGTCTATGGGGGGGGGGGAGGGTTATGCCCCTCCTGCCTACGCCACTGATTAAAACGTTTTAATGCAATTTTTTGGGTCAAATAGTCAAGGGACGGAACTCTTAACAATAGCGCTTTTCATCTATTCTCGTATTATACGTAGATCTAGATAGTATCATCCGAAGCGCAATTATCGCCTTAGTTCGGTAAGCCTATTAAGTCTTAATAATTAAGATAAAATGATTGTCTGCGACAATGCTAAAAAGTTGTCTTCTCAAAGTTTGGTTAGATATCAGCCGCTCTTTATAATGACGATATGTTGTTCATACAGATAAGAAGGTAATTATTTATTTAAAACGTCTATGTATATGTAATATAAAATATTAACACGAGTAGCTGCTGTTGTCAGTGTCACTGCTAAGAGGCCAACGAACCATGGGCTAATAAAGTTTTCACGAAATTAACTGTGGTAAAAAAAAAACCCTCTTCATTACTCAGTTATCTCCCGTTACGGTAGTAGGTCTGAAGTCCAATAAAAAGCACAGCTTTTAAACACACACAACTATTAAGCTACTATTATGGAGTAAATTTAGTCAAACTTAACATCTATGATGTATAATATAACGTAGTCTACATATTAAATCAAATTACATTAAATCGTTTTCCTCTTAATAACGGTCCAGTTACCATAGCACCCAAAGCTTCCTTCAGTGCACAATCAATGATAACTCGTGATAAATGAGCAGTTATATTTGGAGTTATTTTTCTTTGCACTTTCACTTCCGCAGAACATACCGAAAATCCCTGCTGGCGAAGAAAATGAGCTTAGGCAGATTTCAAAGCTACCCATTTCTAACTCATCAGTAATAAAACGCTTTATAATTAGCCTGTTAATATTATCAGCAACTAATTAATCGGTAAACATTTCTGCTAAATTGTCTTTTAAATAACGACTAAATTATAATTATTAGGCCTAGACCCTATTTCTATTTATTTAATCTTCCTAGTAGTAGTATTAGTAATCCTAGCAGCGGTGGGCTACCAGCAGTTATGAAGTTAATGATTAGCACTGACTTTATAAATACGGGACATTCCACTATTCATCTTGTTAAAAAGTTGTTGTATTTGACTACATTAAACTTTTTAAAAACTTCATCCTTTTTTATAGATAGACTAGATTAAATTTTGTGAATGGTTTTAAAAGATCTAGATTCAAGATTAGCTAATTTAATTACTAATTACTAATTAATTACTACTAATTAATTAGGGCCCCTAATAATTATAAAAATTACTAAATTAGGCCTAACAAATCTGTTAAGTTTTTAGCAGATAGGGATCTAGATCTAGACTCTAGAGATCCATAATTTTTTAAATTGTAATCATCATCATTCATCATCATATGTACTTAACTTTGTGTAGGCTTATTATATAGGATATATTGACTTTGCTGATAATGCAAATGACAGAAAAGTCAAGAGGCAACAGATGGACACTTACAACTAGCACTAGAGCATCTAGATTTTGCAGACCAGTTAACTGCTAGCTAGTTGTATGCAAGAAAAACAAAAAAAAACAGAAACAGACATTAACCAAAAACAAAATCAGAATTATTAAACGAATTAAAAAAGCAAAAAAAAATCTTTTGAAATAAACAACACACAATTAGTCGAAGCAAAAGATTTCACATATTTAGGCAGCACTATCAATTATGAAGGAGACTGCATCACTGAAATCAAAACACTCAACTCTAAAGCCAAACAAGCCATTGCAACCATACAAAAAACATGACGATCAAAGGAAATTTCTTCCAACACCAACTGCAGACTTATCAAAAGTAATGTCCTTAGCATTCTACTGTATGGCAGCAAATGCTAAAAAGTAACTACAGCTACTACTAAATTCTTTCCAAACTAAGTACCTGTGAAAGATAAAAAGCATCCACTGGCTCAACACCATCTCCAATGATAGATTGCTTGAAGTGTAGGCCTTTGCCTAGTGAAAAGAGCCTCTATTTATGTGATACCTGTCTTACTAAAGTTCAGAGATTTCTCCCCTTTTGTTATTTAGATTGTGAAATTGAAATTTTATTAGTGTGTTTTTTATCATTAATGCAACTGCTGATATTAGCTCTGTATTTAACTGTTTAAAAAAAATCTGTTTAACTTTTTGTCTTTTCAGATTATTTTGTCCCTAATGTAACAACACAGATTTCATCAAATGATGAAAAGTTGGCAAACTAACATTATTTATTACATATTTTGTGCTTTTTTGGGACTCTTTACTTTTGCAAAAGCTTCAAATGGCGACAGGTCATATATATTTGGGAAATGCAATGAAAGCTGCCTCAAGAATAACTGCTCAAACCTCACAGACTTTAACCTAACACAGCCGCTGTACATGAAGTTTCTGCAGTGGACATGTCGAGATGAATGCAAATATGAATGTATGTGGACAACGGTGGACGCTTTCTCCCGTGATGGCAGCAATGTACCACAGTTTTATGGAAAGGTTTTTACTATTTTATATCAGCTTGTTTTTGTCTTGTGGTGCACTATAACATTGAGATGTTTGTCTTATGGTGCAATATAACATTGAGATGTATGTCTTGTGGTGCACTATAACATTGAGATGTTTGTCTTGTAGTGCACTATATGATTGAGATGTTTGTCTTGTGGTGCACTATATGATTGAGATGTTTGTCTTGTGGTGCACTATATGATTGAGATGTTTGTCTTGTGGTGCACTATATGATTGAGATGTATGTCTTGTGGTGCACTATATGATTGAGATGTTTGTCTTGTGGTGCACTATATGATTGAGATGTTTGTCTTGTGGTGCACTATATGATTGAGATGTTTGTCTTGTGGTGCACTATAACATTGATATGTTTGTCTTGTGGTGCACTATATGATTGAGATGTTTGTCTTGTGGTGCACTATATGATTGAGATGTATGTCTTGTGGTGCACTATAACATTGAGATGTTTGTCTTGTAGTGCACTATATGATTGAGATGTTTGTCTTGTGGTGCACTATATGATTGAGATGTTTGTCTTGTGGTGCACTATAACATTGAGATGTATGTCTTGTGGTGCACTATAACATTGAGATGTTTGTCTTATGGTGCACTATAACATTGAGATGTTTGTCTTATGGTGCAGTATAACATTGAGACATTGTCTTGTGCACTATAACATTGAGATGTTTGTCTTGTGGTGCACTATAACATTGAGATGTTTGTCTTGTGGTGCACTATAACATTGAGATGTTTGTCTTGTGGTGCACTATAACATTGAGATGTTTGTCTTGTGGTGCACTATAACATTGAGATGTTTGGAATGTTTAAAAAACTGAATCATAGAGATGTGGTGACAGCCTGATGTTGAGTGTCAGGGACCCAGATCAGTCCTATTGTCAGTAGGAATGATGTGGTAGTGAGGTAGAACACAGTTATAAACCCAAGTGTGACCTCCCTGGGTCAACTCAGCTCTAATGGGTACCTAGCCAGGAAAGTAAAGGCAGCTGGACACAATTCTTACCCGACGGTATATTTACATGCCAAGGTAAAAGTAAAACCTGAAGAGGATGACTTCACTGTGGCTATAGACAGACGAGTCTAAATGGGTACCTTACTCTTGAACTGACAATCATGTTTCACTTTTATCGGATTGTCTATCATCAAAAGTAGCATCACACTCTCTAGTCCACTTAAGAGTCAGGATTAGTGGTACAGTGTCACTTTGAAGTCTTTAATTTTAAATAAAGACTCAGTTTTTATATGATGTTGTGCATAGATGAATACCTATACACTTGTACACACATTTTACACATTTTAACTCTTCATTTTTTAAACTATTCTTTTAAATGTGAAAAAAAAGTAATTATTTTTATATATTTTTAAAATTGATTTCTTAATTATTAGAACATGAGCCGACCCGCGGCATATCATACGCCGCTATTTAGTTGTTTTATTTTCTACTTTTCAGTAATTCATAATTTGTGAATTCTACAGTACCAATGCTGAATATATTTGCTTTAAAACACTGTCAGTAGCTCGTTAAGGACGATACCCCCCCCCCCCCCCCCCCCGAGAAAGCAGCCTCCACTTAGTTACCTCCCCTAAGTTTAAAATAGTTTCAAACTAAATTATCTGCCCCTAATAGCCGTCACTAAACCCGGCTCTACAACTGTAAACATTTAGCGTGAACCACAGCTCACCAGACCATGTAGGGGTGGGGGCGGTAGGGAGCGCGCTTACAGCTTGTTTTCTAGGGTCTCCAAGAAGAGAATTATATATATAGATAATTGCATAACCATAAAAAAATACATGAAAACATTTTTTATTTCAGTGGCCATTTGTTCGGTATGCAGGAATTCAGGAGCCAGCATCCATGATTTTTTCTTTTCTGAATGGTCTTACACACCTAGCTGTGCTATGCTATAGAAGTAAAGTGCCCTCATCCACCCCCATGTTTCATGTATGGCATGGCATGGCTCTGGTAAGTCATACCAACATTGTAACCATATATTTTAATATATATTTATTTAAATATACTTTTCTGATATCATAATCAAATATCTTTATATCAACCAGCATACATTGAAATTTAGTGATGAATGTTATTTATTGATATTATTTTGTGACAAGTCCTTGATAACTTGTCCTTATTGTGTGAGAATTCCATGATAACTTGTCCTTATTTGAGCATTCCATGATCTTAATTGTGAAAGGTTGGCTTTGTCACATGGATGTGTGCAACTATTTTCCATGCAAGAGACACTCCATTTACTGAGGTACAAAAAATTATTTCCACTACTGTTTTGTGTCTATACCGTTATGGAATTTTTAATATGTGTTAACATCAATTATTCCAAACTAGATATTATGGTAGAACTTGTCTTGTTATTTTAACAATGATTTTATTCACTTAATTGGTTTTGTAAAAGTAACAATAGTTGTTTTGTTTTAATTTTTAAAGCATATATTTGCAGTTACTTATAAAATTGGTTTTCATCTGGTTAACTTTGTGCTGATTTTCCCCATCAGAAAATGGATTATTTCAGTGCCTTTGGACTTGTTGTTTACAATCTCTTTTCATTGATATGCAGGTACAATTATGTTCTAAGCATTACTTAATACTGTAGACATTCATTCATAAATTCATTTATGCTTAATTTAAAAAAAATATTCTTAAAATTGCAACTAAATGGGTCTATTCATCAGTACTTGGAGCTAAGTTAAAAAAAAAAAGTGAAATAAATCATTTTTTTCCCAGAGTAATACACTGTTTGAGTAATAAATGAAGTTAGCAATCGTTAAAAAACTTTTTCCCCAGGGTGATTGGATCAAGCCACCAGTACATACTGTCTGTGGTTGTACTTCTGCTAGCTGGCCTCTATGGCTATCACATTCACTACCTGGCCTTTGTTCGCTTTGATTACGGGTACAATATGAAGGTCAATTTGATTGTAGGTAAGGTTGGTTTGACTAAATCCTGTCTTTTACCTTGTATGATGGCTGTGTAGAGCTGTAAACTTTGCTACAGTAAAATTATGAGCAGGTTGATGAACTAAGCAGGGTTGGCGTGGTCGAGACGGTAAACAAAGAAGATTAACTAAGCCAGTCCATAGCAGGGCAATATAGTATCAAGGTTTTTTCTTCATGCAGGCTGGCACTGTGGGTTAGGTTTATAGTAGGTTTATAGTAGTGACATCAGCAAAAGTAATTTGTAGCCTTGAAAACAGGATATATGATATACACTTATGTTTAGAAATCATCAATATTGATTCTCAAATTTTAAGTTTTAGGGCTTTATTCAGGCTTTGATTGGTGAATGGGTTACAGGTAGTAGCACAACTAGCCTTATATCACTACAGCAGTGGTTCTTAACTTAGGTTCGATCAAACACTGGTAGTTTGGTGAGTCAGTTTCTGCAGTTCTGCGGAGGACACATGTGATGCATGATCAGATTTTGTCATTGTGGATCATAGAGCTATTAAGAAAGATTCAGTGAATGCACATATGAAACTAGTGGGGTTTGGTACCTCCTACATGGTTAAGAATCACTATACTGTTAGTATGGTGAAAAATATGTGCTTCAGGCTTTTATTAGAGGCACCACTAGCTATATGTCACCATATGTACGATGAAAAGGGTGTGCAGCACATACATATCAGACTTTCATTAGTGGCTATCAGTGGTACAACTAGCAATACGTCACCATATGTATGATGAATAGGATGTGGAGCACTTAGACATGAAACCTTTGATTACCAGGAGCAGTGAATGGGCTGGGCTGGCTGGTGTGGTGCTACTACAACCATCGCAGTAAACCCTATGTCTGGAAGTGTGCTGCTGTCATCATAGGGCTCAATGGCCTGCTCATTTTAGAGGTCTTTGATTTCCCTCCACTTTTCTGGACGCTGGATGCTCATGCACTCTGGCATGCTGGGACAGTTCCTTTAAACATCCTCTGGTACAGGTAAGCAGCTGTTTCTGAACTTGTTCATTAGATTTAGAGGTTTTAATTAGATTTTAGAGGTCTTAATTAGATAAAGAAGGTTTTAATTAGATTACAGAGGTTTTAATTAGATTAAAGAGGTTTTAATTAGATTAAAGAGGTTTTAATTAGATTAAAGAGGTTTTAATTAGAGGTAGTCAGTCATTAGTGTGGGACTGAAGTAGGCATTGACTCTAACTATATTTCTAAGCCTATTCATCTTTTTTTAATAAGTGTACGTTAACATTGAAATAGCCCTCTATTTTATAACATATTATCAGCCTTTTATCAAATATTTGATCTTAAAATGTTTCAAACACATTTCAGGTTTATTACAGATGATGCGCTGTATAAGCAAAAAGAAGATGATGCTGATGTTAAAAAATTGGTATAGTTGCGCTATAAACAGTGATACACATTTGGTGTGTTTTCTTTCTAGACAGATAAAAAATTTGGTATAATTTCATTCTAGACAGATAAAAGATTTTATATAATTTCATTCTTGACAGCCAAAAAATTAATTAACATGTCTATCTAGACCAGGGGTCTCCAAACTACGGCCCGCGGGCCGAGTGCGGCCCGCGGGTTCCTCTCATCCGGCCCGCGGACATCTTTTTGTCCACGGAAAAATGTTTGTTGTAGGTGCCTGAGGAACTTTGCCCAGAAAATTCAAAACAATTTGAAAATTAGCTTTGGGTGCAAATACCATTGCCCGCCGTGTTGCATACATTGGTGAAAACAATGTGACTCAAATAGCGAAAAATGAATGCAAGTTTTGCCATTTTTCAAATGCAATGGATGAGTCGCTGAAATTTATATATATATATATTTCTATATAATTTATATTTCGTTGGGTGGTGGGGGGGGGGGGGTTATATGCTCTTCGGTGGGGAGTGGGTGGGGGGCTCTGCCACCCCAAAGAGATGCCTAAAAGAAACTGGCCCCCGAACTGATATTTGATAGTTAATACGGCCCTCGGGCTGAAAAGTTTGGAGACCCCTGATCTAGACAGATAAAACGTTGGGTATGTTATCATTCTAGATAGATACAAATTTGGTATAATTTAAAAAACTTATTTTGTAATATTCTCGTGTGTACGATTAATTTCCAAAGATAAGAAAGAAGTCAGATATATTAAACAAAGGTTCCATCAAATATTTTTTCTAAATAAATTGGTGTATGACAAGTAGGTGTAATATTTAAACTCCTAACATTTATGCACGCTTGATGTCTTTGAAAATACTTTTAACCCTATTCGCCAAACTTTTGTACTTGAAATGTTTTCTACTGCTGGGTCTGTGATGAGTGTTGTCAATTTTGTGATACAAACTAGAGTTATGCACTAAAGACCTGGTGAAGTGTGCTGATGACCTTTGTCATCAGGTGCTAGCACTGTTGCCTGTATAAGTTTGTCTGTGAATGTTAGGATGAATTATTTGTGTTAGGCAATATTTGCAAGGCATGTTTTATGTTGCCTAACATGTAATGGTAGGTCTGTGATGTGTGAATGTTGGCTCTTGACATTTGAGTGAGTGATGTGTGAATGTTGGCTCTTGACATTTGAGTGAGTGATGTGTGAATGTTGGCTCTTGACATTTGAGTGAGTGATGTGTGAATGTTGGCTCTTGACATTTGAGTGAGTGATGTGTGAATGTTGGCTCTTGACATTTGAGTGACTGGGGGATGTTGTCCCATGAGATGTTGACTTTGTGATAAGAATACTGAGTTAATGAAATTGTTTAAACCTAGTTTAACCTGCATACTGTTAAACCTAGTTTAATCTGAATACTGTTAAACCTAGTTTAACCTGCATACTGTTAAACCTAGTTTAACCTGAATACTGTTAAACCTAGTTTAATCTGAATAATGTTAAACCTAGTTTAATCTGAATACTGTTAAACCTAGTTTAACCTGAATACTGTTAAACCTAGTTTAACCTGAATACTGCTGCCTGTTATTGTAACCATTTGTCTTTGGTTGATGGTTTATTATTACTTTATCCTATCCTCCTTTATAACGCAGCAAGAAATAGCTGTGCCTTATACAAAGTGCCATTCAAACAAATTTATTCTATTATTATTTTGGGTTTTGTTTATTATGGGGAAAAAACTGTCACACACTCCTAAATTTTGGTTGATAATTTTTGCAAGTTAAAATTTGAATTGATACATTTTTCTGTTTGATTAAGTTAGAATTTTTTAAATTTTAATTTCTATGTTTGATAAATTATAAGTAATAATATTGAGAATTCTGAAAAAAAATACAACCACTCAAAAATCTTGTAATTGTTATACTAATATAAAATGTTTTTTCTTCTATATGAAAATGTAATGTTTTAAAACTAATTTCTGCTCATTTTAGCCAATGTTTTTTAAAAACTTCAGTCATGAATACTGCAGGGACGCGCAATCATTTAGTAAATGACATGAATGAACATATTGATGAATGGTATCAATAGGGCAGAAACTAGAGATGAAAAGTTGGTGTGAGAGCTCTTTATTAAGCTCTGGGGTGTGATTAGTTATTGCTCTTTCAAGCAGTAAAATATCCGGCAAAACTGTCCATATTTGACACATATCATGCAGCATACTACAGTGTAACTGCTGAGAGTAAATGGATATTTGAGGTTCTTGTCCAAGATTTTTTCCTTAAGAATTGAACATTTTAAAAGTGGTTTTTTGTTTGTCTATAAACATTTGCTTCCAATTTTAACACAATATTTGTGATCTTATCAAGTGCTATTAAATTATTTTATAATATTTTTTTAGTCCTTATGTATTTTTATATTGTTAAATTAACTGCTGCTGTAAGTAAAATGGATATTTTTGTTGATCAATTTTCCTTCCAATCCCCACCCTAACCCCAATTAACGTGCTATAAATAACAACTAAGGTTACTATTTGAAAGCAGCCGTTGAAACCTCATTAATATACACTTTTTTAAACAATTTGCGCACTTATTTTAAAAGTTTCAACAAAAATTCCGCCTAAATTTAAATTGTATGTTTAATTTTTATTTCTCTTTAATTTTGAATTTTCAAAGTGTCTATATATTTATTTAAACAAGAGCTTTGATTATGTTAAATTTAAATAATCTGTGTTCAACCTCTAACAGCTATTATGGGTATATTGTTCTAAAATTGCCATATTCTAATATATTAAACTAAATAAAAATAAAATATTTGTTGTGTTGTTTGAAGTACATTTGTTCATAAATATTCCCCGTACAAATGTGCCAAAAATTGGAATCAGCCTATTATAATTATATCAATATCCTGGTTTGTTACAATTGTAACTATAACATCAAAATTATTTTTATAAATACTAGCATACAGCCTAATTAGAAAAATGTTCATATTTAGTTTAAACAGCTGTATATTATTATTCCAATAGGAACAAGGCTTTTTAAATAATAAAAGAAACACGATTTTTTAAAATGTTTATTTTCATTTTAACACTGGTTCTACTTACTCAGTAAAATTCATTTTAAATACTTTGTACTATCACAAAACATGTTTCTTTATATTCCAAATAAAGTTTATAATTCTGATGTTGTTTTATTTTTTTTCATTCCCACAATACCCTCTTGAGAGCTAAATCTATGTACATTCTCTGGGTTACCCAACTTTACTGATACAACAGTCTGGGCCAGAGAGATGAATAACCAACCTGCTATTTACACAACCATTTTGTAAACATTAGCATTCATTCATTAGGCTAATCATTAGCCTAATAATAAAGGTACATTAAAAACCAAGAGGTTGAAGGCGAAGGTTTAAGAAAAATATGTAGAGAAATAATACTTTAAGAAAACATTTTTTCATAGTAAAATATAATGTTAAACTTGGAAAATACATGGGACACGGTATAGATTATATTGTTTTTTTTAAAAAAATTGTTGTCTGGTTGTTTGCTTAAGGTTTAATGTAAGTTAAATCACATAAAAACATTTGTGTTTCACGGCAGGTACATTACAAATATCTATCATGTGCATCTGATAGTGCAGAAGAATATTTGACAACATAATCAGTTAAAAACTGATAAGCAAAGTTAACTCTTAAAGTTAACATCAATAAAGTTAAAGGTACATGTCATCCATTTTTTTTTACTTTACTTAACACTGCTGCAAACTACCACACAAATCCTAATCTATTTTTGCTTGGAGTTTTTCCATAGACCTGAAGTTTGCTCTCTTCTGTGGTGTCATTCTGGAAATGTGGCATCTGCACTCCTGACTTATCTGACACCATGTAGCTTGGCCTGACCCCTGCTTTACCAGGAAAGTTGGGGCCTGACCCTCCACCAGATCCCCACCTCGCAGCCTTTTCTAGGGGGTAAACATTGCGACCTCCTTCCTTGCAGTGGTCAATGACCTAAAGTGTAGATCAGACAATACATTTAAATTTTTTTTTTTAAATAGGCCTAAATACACATAAAATCTGATGTGATAGGATTTGGTAAAAAAACTTCTTTAATCTCACCTTTCTAGCATACTCCTGGAACTGTATTTCCTCTTTTTCAATGAGTTCCACATTAGCTTTGTCTAGGGCAAGTTGTGCTCGCCTGGCCTGCTCTTCTTTGTTTACACGCTCATTCTATGTATATAAACAATAGTCATTTTTTTAACGTTATTTTTAAAAATACAATCATACCTATCTTTAAAATAGTAACAAAACCACAATAAACCCAGAAACAAAGAAAATATAAAGCTGTAGCCATCAGTCAAGACTTGTGGTTTTAATTAGATACAAGATAACTGATACTCTGCTAGGCTTAGAAGTAAACTTTGTTTATAAATAAAAATAACCCTCTAAACAATCGTACAATTATAGCAAAAAGTTGGATGAATCATTTAAACAATTAGAAGAATGTAAAAAAAAAACAACATACATATTGATCAACGTGGTAAGCTTTCAGTGAGTCAGCTTCTTGTTTGCGACGTATTGCTTTCTCAGCCTCATTCTGATGGAAGAGTTGATCAGCAGCTCTTCGCATTTCCAGGAGCTCTAACTCTTCTCTCTTATCACGCTTTAATTTCTCTTCTTTTTCCTTGAGCTGCATGTAATTTCATATGAGTAAATGTAACTTTTCCCTTTAGCTATCAACAATTACATGGGAATAAATGGCTCTTAGGAAAAATTAACAATGCATGTTATAAACAAAGACTGCTGTAAGTTATAAATTTGACCGACCTGTTTGTTTCTGTGTTCAGCTTGGAGTTTGATTTCCATCAAGAGTTTTTCTTCCTTAGCTCTCTCTTCTTCCAGCCTTTTCTTCTCAGCTTCCTCGGCTGCATTACGTATCCTAGTCTCTTCATCCTTGACCTTCAACTTCATCTGAGCAGACAATTTTTCACGGATTTTTTCCAGCTGGGCTTGCTTTTCACTGGATAACAGGAATTGTTTACAAATATTAGATGTTAGAGGAAGAAATTATTTAAGCTTATTATAGACCTATAACTTATTTTGTTTGAAACCCATTGGGCATTATTTTTCCTTCTCCTGTCAGAGGCTAAGCAACTCTTCTGCCTTCAGCTTGTAAGTGCCTATCTGCACTGCCTGTCTTTACAATGTTCTGTATTAGGCCAACTATGTGTTTTTTATTAAATTAATGTTAAGGATATAACTAGAAATACATTCATTGATAAATACTAAAGACTTTACTTGTGAATCTCCTGTTCCTTCTCAGCTCTAAGTTTCATCATCTTTCTTTTTGCTGTGGCAAACACACGGCACTCTTCATCTTCTTCCTTGAAAGTAATGCAAATTAAAACTATTTAGTGGCATAAAAAAACCACAAAAATCAAGGCCAAAAAAAAAAAACAATAATCAATTAAACATAAAAGTAACAAGCTCATTCAATTTTCCAACTAAATTAAATTGAGATTTAAAATAAAATTTTGCTTGGGTTACCTCATCTTGTTGTTGCTGCAGAACTTTCATTTTCTCAACATCTTGTATTTGCCTCATGTTTTCCTTGAGCAATGCCAGCCTCTCATCTCTCCTAATGTTCTCCAACCTCTCTCTCTCTATTTGAAATTGAATGGCCAGTTTCTTTAGCTCTTCTCCCTCAGTTAGGTCATCATGCTTCTGTTTGCCAGCATTCTTCAAGTGTTCATTAATTCTAAAATATGATAACAATATTTTCATAAAACATTTACCAGCTTCATAAAAAAAATTAAAGTAAAGACTCTTATTTAGACCTAGTGATCCATTGGGCCGATGAAGTAGAATTCACGTTTCTTGGCTTCGGCATTTGAAGGGATGGTGTGGTCAGCACTATGCCCAACCGCTTTTACTTCCCTAACATGAGTTAGGTACCCATAAGAGCTGGATGGAATTAGGGATGTTCTATTGAATTGAACCAGGATTCAAACAAGACTTTCTGGTTAGAAGTGTAGCACTTTAGCGCTAGGCCAAGCCATCCCATTATACCAGCTTTATAGCTATAATTTAACACTGCTGTCTAATTTAAAATGTCTAATAAAAATGCTTAAGGTAAAATTAGGATTTTACTAGTGGTGTAGATTGCGGTTTAAAAATGCATGATCCTAAAGCAAAGTTGGATAAGAATAAGATGAGTTCTTAAAGCAGAATATTTTATTAACCAATGCTTTTGCATCTTACTATAATTAAGAACTCACTGATCAATCTGGAACTGTTGAGCTCGTCTTGCTTCTTCCATACGCAATTGAGCTTTTTCTTGGTCTGCCTTGATGGACATTTCATAAAGTTCCCGGTCAATTTTTAAGTACTCTCGGTCCTGGTCTCCCATAGCCTGTTCCTTCAACCGCTTCAACTCAAGCTGAGCTTCTCGTTCTTTCAGAACTTCGGTAAGGGTCAAAGCACTCTAATAAATATTTAAAATTTTTATTGCAGCTATAAAAAGTTATAGAGATGAATAGATAATGGAGAGACGGGCCTACAGCATGGAAGAAGCTTTTAATTCACAGTGATTTCGGGTTGTGTTGTTTTTTAAACAGAATTTTCAGAAACTAAGCCATGCTTTTTTCTCAATAGGATTTTTTGAATTTTAGAAAAAATTAGTGATGATGCTCTCAATACGAATACCTGCACCTTTTAGTGAACTTAATTATAAAACAATAATATATTTTAATAATCGTTTTGTGCAGAATCAATACTAGTGAGTTCGCAATTTTTAATAGACTTAAATACTTAAGTCACATTGTGTCACCTACATGGAAAGCCTTGACTCTATCAGTCTGATAATACTGCTGGGTTTTTGCCTTTTCAATGGCTTCTTTTCGCTTTTGAGCCTGATATTTAGCTTCTTCTATATCAATTTGTTTCCTTTCCTCTTCTTCTTTTTCTTCTCTTATTCTGCGAGCTTCAAGTTTTCTTTGTCTTTGACCCTTTTAAAGATTGAAATGGTTGTTTAAATATCAGAATAATATATACAAAATGCTTAAACATCTTTTTTCTTGTCTGTAGTAACAGACAAAGAATTTCTAGCTCCTTAGTCCTGTGACTTTTTTTTCCAGAATTCAGAACTAAATGTACTAACTAAATTTGTTCAGAATCAACACATATTTTGTAAAGATCTTACATTTTAGAGTAATAAAACTTACTGCAATAGTGTTAGCCCAGTTTTTAATGAGCTCTTTTGATTTTCTCTTTTGCTCCTCTCTTTCCTCTCGCAGTTTTCTAACCATTTCATCTTGAATTTGTTTACGGTTTAGCTCCTGCTCAATTCTGTCCCAATCATGTTTAGTAAGGACCGTAACTTGCCGCAAGTCTGTTCCATCAGGCAGTATCATTCCACCATGGAGAACCTCTGTATCTAATGAAACTTTCATATCTGAAAGAACAAACAAAATAATATTGTAATACAAGCCCAACTATCAGCACACAAAAAAAGTAATTAACTTGCTGATGACTTAGCCAACAATCACATTTGACTTATTTAATTTTGGTCTTAACAATAAATCAATTCTTAAATATTAATTTTGCTTTGTTGAGCAGCCAAGTCATAGATCTAGTACCCTTAAGTTTATAATTTATCACAGAGTCCAATACGTTTAGGTAAATAAGAGTTTGTAATACATGTAAATTTCCACATGTTGAATTTAACGAATAAAACTTTATTAATCTTAAATACAAAATATATAGATGTACACTAATTGTATGCCTCAGTTATAGTTATTATAATAAGAAATGGCAGTGCTACAGCTCAACTGGATGTATTTTATTAAGTCACAATATTTTGTGACAATATCTATTCTATGTTTATTCAGTCAGTGAAATAACTTAATAAGAAACAGTAACTCATTATCATTTTAATGCTGCTTCTGATGACTAACTCTTATTTACATTTTTTAACACTATTTGCATCAATTTTTTGGTTTATTTTGGACATAAAAACTTAAAGAAAAACAACAGATGCAAAATCATTAGATCAAAATCTTTTAACAATTTTTATTGTTTTAAATAAATAGTAGGTACTAGGATATAATTTCAAAAATGGTTTGATTGCAAAACAATGACTGCAGGTAAACGGAGCAAAAAATTAGAATCACAGAACAGTTTTCCTTTTTTATTTAGCTCTAACGGTTAAAAAGTTATGATTTTTTTTCCTATTAAAAAAGGTGCATTTTTTAACATAGGATTTTTTAAATTTCTGTGATAAAGATTTTTTTAGTGTGCACTAAAATGATCATAGCCTGTAAACTACATGGTAGAATTTGTTTAAACTTTCCAGTATCTTTTTTTATCATATATGAAAGCATAATAAACCAAAAAATAAGATATTTATGGGTAGAATTTTTGAACAACAAAAGTTAAACATGGTACCCCCCTATTTTTGAACACGCAGTGATTTCATACAAACACAGTTTAAATTTTAACTATTAGAAATATTAAGCTCAAAATAACTCAGAATGAGTAACTATGGGTGTGTCAATGAATAATATCAAAATATTGATCATAGCATGAAAGATTTGTGCATATCATGATGCAAAGCTGATAAATCATGCGATTCTACAAAACCGAAGTCTGGTTTATGTGAAATACAAAATTATGGCAAATTTAAACTACTGAGCATTTAAGTTCCAAAATTTGCTTAACTTAAGATAATTCTATACTACAAAAGAAATAATCAAAATACTGGTTGTGACTCCATCTGTTTTCCAGAAATATATGGTTGAAGAAGGTACCCCCCTTTTAAAAAACCAAAACTTTTCGCATAATCTGAGTGTGAGTTCTATCTATTTATTAAAAATATCAAGCACGGAGCTTGCTTGAATGAAGTTCTAAAAGTGTGTCTATTAACTATTAATACTAACTAAATAATTAGCATCAAGGTATGTTTTTCTTTTCATTGAGCTGAAGAATTGATACAACTCACATTGTAATTATGTAAATGATTATCATTGTCCCAAAAGTGAAAATAAATATGTTGATGTTACATTGATGGCAAATCCTTTAACTTTGTTTAAGACCCTTAGTCTGATTCAGTGATTGTAATTAAATGAAGGGATGACATGGTCAGATGAAAGAACGCCCAAATGTTAACCTAAAGCCTCAAGTTCGGATCACGGACTGAGGTTGATAGGACATACCCGAGTCCACCCAGCTGTAATGAGTACCTGATATTCTATGGAAATTGAAGACAGCTGGGCATAGTCATAACCACACTACTTTTAAATGAAGATTTAGTTTAATTTTGTTTATGATAATGTTTCTGATTTATACCAAGATATTTTGCATTTCTAAAGAACATTTGTCATTTTGAAAAGAAATAATTTTTTCTTCACTGCTGGCTCAAATACTGTCCCTTGCTGAGCCTCATTTATTTTTTATTTTAATCTCAATGAATATGCTTGTAGTAAAAATAAACTGCAGTTTTATTAGAGTAAAAAAAATAATGATGAACAATTTATATATAGGAGTACACCAAAGAACTTTATTCTTTACTATAATTTATATAGTTCTACATATGGTTTCTGCTCTGCTTTAGAAGTGCATATTCTGTCTGGAATATAAAACATACTTCATTAGCAAGACAATAAATAAAATATAAGTAGCAAATAAAAACACATATGTAAAGCAAAATAAAAATGTAGGTAAGTACAAAAATTGTTTGCTAAAATTATCCTCATTCATAAAAAAAATACCCCGACAGGGCAATATTAAAGGTCCCGAAAAATCGATCCCGTTAAAAATAAATGGCCTTGTAATATAAGGCTCCCTTAAAAATATCCCACCACAAAATGCTACTGTCCATATGCCATGTGACAAAACTCCCGACATTGAAATCCCCCACAAAACCGACATTGAAATCCCCGACAAACCCGACACTGAAATCCCCGACAAAACCGACACTGAAATCCCCGACAAAACCGACATTGAAATCCCCGACAAAACCGACACTGAAATCCCCGACAAAACCGACATTGATATCCCCGACAAAACCGACATTGATATCCCCGACAAAACCGAGATTGATATCCCCGACAAAACCGACATTGATATCCCCGACAAAACCGAGATTGATATCCCCGACAAAACCGACACTGAAATCCCCGACAAAACCGACATTGAAATCCCCGACAAAACCGCTCATCAATAAGGCACGTGGCTAAGCGCTCGCGTCATTAACGCTCACGATAAAACAGCTTTGTCGCCCAGGCTACAGTAATAACACCAAAAAAGCACGGCGCTACAAAGTTTACATTCAAACACATGCGATGAGAAACTTAAAAATGTAGTAAAGTCTTTGTACCTATCAGGGGGGGGGGGGGGAATTGTCCATAAATGACGTCACCAAGTTGTATCACCCACCGATGTTTACTAAGTTACATTTACTCAACCCTCACGCACGTAGCACATCAGAAAAAGCCAAAACTTGACCTCACTTTCACCCGTAATTCTGTGACGTCAAATAGGACGGTCATTGACCGTTTCCCGGTGAACACAGTTTTAAAAAATAAAACACGCTAGGGCCTATACGATTTGTATGTAGATTCTATATTTTAAAAAAGCCTACAATAATAAGTTAACAAATTACGATGTTGCAAATATTAAATTAAAAAAAAAAAACAGTCAAAGTTGATACGCATATCTTGCCCACAATCTAATAAATAATTTCCTAGTAAATGGCCGTCTTTAAACATGATTAAGCTTATCACCGTATGACGTCATACAATTAGTCAAGCCCCCTTCCCCCCCCCCCCCCACTCTCTCCCCATCCACAACACAGTAGACCCTACACATCACATAATCATACCCCTCTCGTGTAAGCGTAAAGTATTAAGAAATAAAGAGACCCGACTCCTTCCGGTTTTTTACTTTCGCTTTCTAGGTAAGCACAAGACAGCGCTAAACCATACACCCCACGGGGCAGCATATAACTTCTATGAGCTGCATCCAAATACTTTCAAATTTCAGTATGATAGAGGAAAATGGTGTAGGGACTCTAGCAATCAATAAAAAAAGACATGCGTCCAGTAGTTAATTTTAAAAAATAAATCAAACTTACCTTATTTTCAATGAAAAACTCCATTTTGAATAATCCATGAAAATAAAAACAAAAGACAAAAAGCCAGGCGAAGTCCATTTTTAAGTAGAAAAACAATTTCCACATTAAATTTGACCGTTCAATAACGGAGAGGAAAAAAATTTACTAAACCGTCGAATTCGCGTAGCCGCACACGCAAACCGCTCGGTAACGGGAGAAAAAATACGCCGTTCAGCGAGAATCGGGAGGCCAATCCTAGTACCTAATAAATAGTAATACTAAATAAGTAAAGTCTAAAACTCAGTCTAAAGTTAAGATTAGAATAAGCATATTTTTTATTATTATTACTATATTATTTATTATTACTTGAAGATCTAAAATCTAATTAATACTATACTATTACAGTAATAGTAATATTACTTCAATGAATACTTAATCAATACTAAAATTAGTATGTGTTAGATGTTAGACTAATACTTACCTTAGTAATAGTAGTAAGTAGTAGCCTACATTCTTATAATTATAATACTTCTACAAAAAAAAAATAAGTAGATTTCTAGAAGGGGATCTTTTATTTTAATTTTATTTATCAGATTTCAGATTTTTGGTTGATGTTTTAAATTAAAATTTAAAAAAAAAGTTACAAACTCAGGCTTAAAATTAGGCATACCTTTGTTTTGTCCTTTGCGTCTGCCATGCATAACAGTGGCCATTTTCGTCTCTTTATAAATTAAAAATGTTTTAAATATTTTAATGTACGAATTTTGTTTTAATCTCCATAGTATTAGATTATATCTAGTAGACCAAGCTAGTGAATATTCTTCCGATCAGTCAGTAACCAAGCAAACAATCACAGGTTTCTAGTACGTAATTTCCGTAAGGGAGGTAACTGTAAACTTAAATAGTATAAACAAGCTTTCGTTTTCCTAGTTTTAGTGCTCTACATTGAAACTACATTCTTTTAATTATAAATAATCTCAGCTTATTCTAGTCAAAATTAGCTTGTCTACATTTTAATTTTATAATCAGGTAGTAATTTATGGTTTATAATTTATGGTGGGCTGTAATTTATTTTAAAAAAGTGTGACCCCGTTACGCGTACTAGATCTACTAGAATCTAGTAGTACTAGCTACTATTAGTAATAGTATTAACTTAGTATTAAGTATTAAGTATTAGACGTACTATTACTTACAATGGAGTAATCAGTAATTTAAAAAAATATGTAGATTCTAGGTCTAGCCCTAATTATAGTAATTATTTACTAATTAATACTTATTAATAAATAGGTGATTACACTTTGAATCAATATTTTAAAGTTCTAACATTTTTTTAGTCTGCCTTTTAAAAGTTCTGAGCCTTGATAATACACTTGATTTATATCTAGAATCTAGGGTTAGTAAAAAATTAACATTTGGCTTTTACACACCATTTGGGCATTTTTGAATTATTGGTCTTTCAAAATTTTCCTCAGATATGTCATCCCTAAAATCCAACAGAAACCTACTGGTGTTTGATTTTGACCATTCTTTAATTGATGAAAACAGTGATGTGTATATTATAAAACTAGCACCCGGAGGGGAATTGCCAGAGGAAATAAAGAATTTATATGCAGATGACGGCTGGACTGAATACATGGGAGAAATTTTTAAGTAGGAACATGTAATCACAATTAATGTAATACATAGATTCTTGTGTTTGAATACCATAGCTCTTAAACTTGAGGTTAATAGCATTTCACATAATTTGTTTACATTTAATTTCAGATTTCTACATAGAAATGGATGCACCCCAAGTAGTATTCTTAGCTGCATGTCAGAAATTGAACTAACTGAAGGGATGAAAGAGCTGCTAGACTTCACCAGCACAAGTGGTTCTTTTGATCACATCATTATCTCTGACTCAAACTCTGTGTTCATAAGACACATTTTAGAAGAAAAAAAACTAACTGCAGTCATACACAAAGTTTTCACCAACCCTGCGCAATTTGATGCAGCTGGTTGCTTGACACTGCAACACTACCATACACAGGATTGGTGTACCCTCAGCACTGTGAATCTCTGTAAAGGTCATATATTAAAATCTTACATTGAAGAACGCGAGAAAGAAGGAGTTGAATACAACCATGTTATATATGTTGGAGATGGTTTTAATGATTTATGCCCGGGTCTTTCTCTACGCGAGCAGGATGTCTTTATGCCACGATTTGGATTTAAGCTTCATCGGGTGATTAAGAAAATGGAGCAAACTAATAAACCTGTTAAAAGGTCAGAGCTAAAAGCTAGCATTGTCACATGGGAAACAGGATTAGATATACTTAATCATGTACAGTTTTTGCTTAAAATGTAAAAGTAATGTGGAATTGTCAAACTGTTCATCTTTTGGAAATTAGTTAAAGTGTGTCTGTTATTACAATCCTATCATTAATATAAGTTTTTTTGCCCACCTTTCTTGCCTGCCATGTTCTTTAATTTTGCTTACATTGAGTTAATGTGAACGCTTGCTTTTTTTTGTAACAATTTTTTTCTGAAACATTTTGTAAAGATTTGTGACTTAATACAGTTGTTCTTGCAAATAACAACTACAAAAAAAGCAATAGTGAAACAAGTTACGTGCACAACTGTATTTTTCTTCACGTCGATGTAACTCTAATCACTTTTAAAACTTGCTTTTGGTCTTTATTGGACTGAAACATCAGTTTCTTAATATAATTTTTTAAATTTAAGCAAGGATTTTCATGTATTTTTTCTACACAACTAACATTTAACTTAAGATGAATTATGGGTCAAAATCTGACACTGCCTTTAGTAAAGATTTATTGTATAAATTATACTGTCAGAATATTTTGATGTTTTATTATTTTATGAGCTCTTTTAACAACCCCTATCCTAGAAGGGCACTTAACAAAAATCATTATAAGTCACTTTGCTCATTTTATCAACAACTGAATAGTCCCCTTATAATAATAGTCAGTTTTTAAATCTCATGCAATATACATTTATTAAGCAAGAGGATTTATCCATTTTCTAATGGTATTTCTTCTTGTCTGGATTGAACCATTAATTTTTTTTTTTAAAAAGAGCAAGTTTACATGTCTCTATGGTATCATCAAGCTCAACCTATTTATAGTAGGCAGCTATGTTCTTGTCTGACATTACTTGAGATCACGTTCAAAGTATTTGTTTACTGTTTGTTGATCAGAGATAATGGCATTTTGCACAAATAAGTTATTTAAAAACTATATGTAAATATTAGGTCTATATATTATTGAATTACATTGCAAAATGGGTGTCTGTGACTGGGGTCAATGGGTCAGTTAACTTGCAATGGAAAAATAAAAAAAATGTCTCCCCCACAATGCAGATTCTTATGTTATTTGTTAATGGTCAGTCATGTTCAGTTATAATGGAATTCCACTCAATGTTTTGTTTGAATTTAAATACCATTTGATCTATTCTCTTATACAACGAATTGTAAAAAGCACATTATCTTGATTTTAGAAAATCATTTAATTATTGGTCAATTCCTTTAATATAACATTTTTAGAAATTGACCTGCTAATTATAATTTGCGGGAGCATGTATGAAGCTTTTAGGTGAATTGGTATCAACATTGTTGGATGTATGCTGTAAAAATAAGGCTATGTTTCTAGAGGACATTCATTACAAACCAAAGGAGACTGCTTCACAGTTAACAAGCAACACTAAGAAGAAAAGCATATCAAACCCCAGCTCTGGTTAATATTTTATTGTTGAAAGGAAAATCTCTCATAAACACTTGTTATAAAATATCACAGACACTTGTAGGGCCACTCTTCTTTAATTTTTTTGTTTGAGTGTGTCATAGTTCTGAAGGGCAATCAATTGATTAGGTGTGAACTGGTCTCTACATAGGGGACACTGTTGCTGAAAATAAAATAGTAGAAATAAAAATTTACAGAGATTTGCAAAAATTAGATGTGATAAAGAAAATTAAACTTTTTGATTAAAAGAGCAATTAATTTTTAAAAGAAAAGTTAAAGCTTAGATATGAAGAAGAAAAGTTAAGGTTTAGAAGTGAAGAAGGCAAGTTAACAGGTTGAGAAAAGAATGCTTTATTCCCCCACTAAAATGCTGACCTTTGTAAGGCACCATTCATGTATACATCTCCAGCAGTAGAGGTGACCACAGGGTGTTAGAGTACTGTGCTGTCTGCACCCCAAACACAAGGGACACTTTTCATGTGGCAACAGTTTCTGACTTTCATTACCCAACTCTCTGACAAGTAAAATAGGAATTATGTTTTCTTGTGAGACAAGGGAACAACTTAAGCACAGTCTGGCTCTATATGACAAAGACACTGAAGCTTGAAGAAAATATATTTCCAATCTTGGTAACAAGCACAGAAAAAAATACAAACAGTAGGGTCATTTACAAAATTCATGAAGGGGGGGGGGGGGGGTGATGGTACAGAAAAAGTCAATGTTTCATAGAATGGGTGGGGAAAAGGTGGAGTTTAGTTCATTAAGACATTTTACAAAATATAGAAATGTTAGTTAATTGGTATTGGTATATTTGAGATAAGATGTGAGAGGTCAATCTACTGAATTTTTGTGGAGATTCACACGTGTGTGTGTGTGTGTGTGTGGGAGGGGGGGGGGGGTTGGTTGACTAAAATTCCCAAATTATCTGGCATCACAAACAGATGACCCTTTTTGAGAAAAAGGTGTTCATCAATTCTGATGAATTTTATTTCTACCACTAGTTAAATGAACCAAAAAAAGTATGCAAGTCTATGAAGTCTTACCTCTCATAAGCTGACACTGACAAGGTACTCTTTTGATTTCTAAGTGCTATAACAAGGTAAGTAAAGTGAAGAAGTAATGAAGAGATGATCTGAAATATGGACAAGTAGCCCAGAATTTGGAAAGGCCTCATTAGACTGGCGTTTCTTTCTTTCGCCATATATTGTACCTTAAAAAGAAATAATAGACATTTTAAAATTTCTATGTACAATCAACAAGGATATGTAGTCGCTTGTAGACTGATATGTAAGTATAGGCTTCAGTTCAACAAATAAAAGTTGTAGTATAATAAACAACTATATAAACTAATAAACTGTAAAATTTCTGCAAATGCATTAGTAAAACATGCTAAATAAATATTTATGACTATTTTTAAATCAAAACACTAAAGTTGTTCTTAAAAGAGCAAACTGTATAAAAAAATGTATAAAGAATTTACCTTTATAAATTACAACATATTACTCCACAAACTAATGAGTAAAGCCAGACATAAATGACTTACATAGTGAATTCCTGATATTCTTTTTGCCATATGGTAATATACTCCATTGATGTAAAACAAAGCCATGTGCAGCCTGTGAATCATTGTTCCTGCCTTAGCAACCAGGGGAAGGATACTAAGGATTGTTTCCCTTGTTGCTGGCTTAAGATTGATTGCTGTTGAATTTCTTAACATGTGCTCACATTTTTTGTAAGAAAGGTTAAAAAGATGGGGTGCACAAACTTGGAGAAACAACATCAAAGCTCTTCTCTGAAAATGTTAAGGAAAGTTCATAATTAGAAACATATATAAGTAAAGAAATTAAAATAATGTGATTAAGATTTCATTTTATACCAGACAATTGAAAACTGAAAAACTAATTGATACATTTTCTTGAAAGAAAAAATAATCTTCAAGAACTCTAAAAAGTTTTTATTTTGTTTTTGCACAGTAGAAATAAAATAAATGTGTTATTCTTTTTACAAAGAAATAAAAGATGGCCAACCCTCTAGATGTGCATCACATTCTCTGTAGTGTTAAAATGTGCAAAACAGCAATAGTTACTGATGTACAAAAGATTCGAAGATATTAGATTTTAACCTTCAATGATGTTATAGAAATCTTCACAAACTACAGGCCACCAAATCCTTACCCATTTAGATGGGAGAGCTCTAAGAGTTCTGTCTGTTTGTATGATATTCACATACTCCTCCCCCACTGTCTGCAGCTCTGTAACAACAGAAGAGTTATTTCAAGATTAACCTGTGATACATTTTAAATATTTTAAAATAAATCTTACAACTAAGCCTTTTTGACGAGAGTTTTGTTATCAAGTTTTTTTATTCATTATTTCTTTAAAAAAATTTCATTATATAATAAAATTCAATTAAGATGATGTGTGTAGCATGAGATTATCACCTTAAACTGATGTTTGAAACCATTTACCTGAGCCTGTTGTTATAATTAAATAAATTAGGTCAGCTACTAAATCTAGATGGAGTCGCCATCGAATCCAGACATGTGGACCTATTAAAACATAAAAACATTTTCATTAAATATCAGCTTGAATTTACAGTTATTAACGGAACTTTTCTGCTGTTATCTATACAGCATTCCTCTAGAAGTGTAAGATTCTTTTATTTTAAAGCACTATTTAATAAAAACCAGAGATTGAAAAAATAGATTAATGCATTGTAAAATAATGATTATTTTTTAGTGTAATTATAAATAGACCTACTACTTGAGACCATTAGGCCCCTAATAATTTTTACAAAGTGACTGCTCAGAAAAAGCTTTTTCCCCAACCGCTTTCTGGTCAGCAAAACTTAAAAGATGCAAATGGGGAATGGGCTGAAATTAAATCCTATTAATAGCTGCGGAACAGACTCCATTTATTCTTTTATATCTGCGCAATGGGATCAATTACTAGGCCGATTCTAGCCGGAAAAAGATGCACAAAACTCTACAATTACCTGGTTTTTCTTGTCATTTACATCTTCGCTGTTTAGCTCTATGATTTGTCTTAATGGGACAGGGATTAACACGATAAATACTTTTAACTAGTCTAGTAGATTTCAATAATAGGCTATTAAAATAGATTTTTTAAAAATATTTTATACTTAACTATAGACTAGAACTCTTTGCTAGCTATCTATATACTATAAACCCTCAAACCCTAATGACCCACTTGAAGCGCAACTGCTCGACCACACGGTACAGATCAGATAGCTTTGTCAAAAGAATAAATCTAAAAAATGAAAACAAGGTAATTAAAAAGTCTAGTGACAATTGTAGCGCAATTTCCTTATGTTATCTAAAAATAGCTCTGTCGTAGCGTAAATCAAGAGCAGGGTTAGTAAAACCATTGCGCGCCTAGCTACTGAACGTTATGACGCAGCCATTGAACGTGATGGCGCAGCTATTGAACGTGATGACGCGTGTGGTGTGGTTGGAAAAAATGCCTAATAATTCGGTCCAAATTTTAATAAATTAAAAAAAATTTTTGTGACCGAACGAAAGGATATTTTTGAAAACTTTCTTCTGCAATATTGTTCTAAATTATGGCAGGAATCGATTGATAAATGTTTCAAGTCGCTAAGTGGTCTGGTTGCCGAGATATGGGCCAAAAACTGCTTTTTGTCGAGGTTTTTTGGCTTTTCCGGGAAATCCATGAAAGAAAGCCGGAATGTTTTTGGCCTATGTTCATCCTGGTAATTTGCTTAACATAATTGCTTTTGGAACTAGATCTAGTCATCGATATTGCTTCGTTGAGGAGGAGATACGACTTAAAGCTGCGGACACACATCCATTCATCCATCCATTCCCAGAAAAGACGAGTTAATAAACGCAGATAGATTACCTATTTTGAAAATATGTTCCATATTTCTACTTACTGGTAAACCTCTGGAATAAGTCGACAATAAGCGATCTAAGAGATGATAGAAAGTTTTCATCTTTTTGGTGTGAACGTATTATTTCAGCAGTGCCTGCAGCTTGAAACATTTTTCATAAAGTTGAAACTGTTTGCAGTTGTTTTTGTTAGAAAAACATTATCGAAAGCGGAAGTTGGTTTTCATTTTCCGGTTTAGATCTACTAAATCTACTTTCATTATCAATACACAAACATTCGAAGTTGCCTGACTATTTCTAGCTACAAGCATGCACAAAGTACAATATAATACTATTTAAAGCAATCCAAGACTGTTAGCGGTGCTCTGTTTATTTTTTGAATAGTGCCAGTATATGAAACTGTCATTGCTGTGTGGACTTTCTGAGTTTCTCACTGGATCTAGATAGATTCTAGATCAAGATTCTAGATCTAAAATCTAAGACTTTCTAAGACTAAGACTTTTTTTCTGTTATCTTTTGCAGGCCTGGAACTACTACTAGATCTACTACTAGATTCTAGTAATATGGCATATGGGCCTATACTAACTACTATAGTCTACTAATTCTAGATCTACTACTAGTAAAAGTCTTAGTCTAGTAATTGTTTGTAGCTGCAATATTCTAGCTAATAGTACTAGACTTTATTAATATTTAAAAATATTTATTAGGCCCTAAATTTACTAATTTAATCATATAGCTACAACTGCACACAGAAGTATGCCGTACTCATACAGTGCAGCTGAGTGCATCAACTAGATTTATACACTACAGTGATACTACAGTTGTGACTAAAGTCACTGACAGTCAGTGAAGTGAATCAATTGTGCTAGCCTGTCTCTCAAAATCAATTCAAATTTCAATCAGTAATGTAATCTATCAGACTACAAGTATAAAGCTGTTCAAGTCTTGTTGTTAAGACTACAGTTAAGATAAAGACTTGAATTAAATAAATTATTATTAATTTATCTATTTTGAACAATACTCAAAATTGGATTACGACTATTAAATATTTTATTATGTCTGTTATCATAAGAAATTTGCAAAGCAAAATTCAGTTAAACTTAAGTCAGCTGCACTATGATGCAGTTACTTTGTTGAAGCTCACACAATATCATTCATATGATTTGGGAATTATGCTAGTTTCAAGCAATGAAATCAAAGCCCTGAACAAAAAATACAGGAGAGTTAATCGAGTCACAGATGTCTTAGCTTTTCCTTTTCTTGAGGTAATTCATTTTCTTAAACTTTACCCCTTGCAAGTTGTTTAATGTGAGCTATGGATAATTATTTGGGCACCATAGTTTGATATCAAACCTCTTCCGAAGCAATTAAAGAGTTTGGTTGTTAGGAATTCTAAATGTCAAGAATCTAAATTTAAGCTACAGTTTCCATTTGGACCTGGCATAAAAGGGCAGATGAAGTAGAGTTCCTCTATTTTTGTGACTCAAAGAGCATTGGTCAGTTCTATACACAGCCACCTTTACTTTCCCTACCTTGTACAGGTAGGCCACACATCAGAGCTGAGTGGACTTAGGGATGACCTACAGTCCTCAGTCTGGGATACAAACTTAAGACCTTTAGGTTAGCGGTCATCCCTCTACTAGTTTTTGGTCATACATGCAGCTGTCCAGCTAACAAGTCATCAGTGGTTGGGAGATGTAGTTCAGTAATGACTAAGTATTTTGATTGAGCAACTAGATGTATCACTTCTTTCATGTTTAACCAGGTATCCCATGAGCAGCCTGGAGTTCTTCCAAATGTTGATCAAGAAGATAGAATGCTTGGAGATATTGCACTCTGCACATCTTTTATTTGGTCAGAATCACAGAAACACAAAGAAGATTTTAATAGCGTTATGTTGGTAAATATCCACTTTATAGCACTTACACCACACATGGATTTATTAAAATTAGAATTGAATATTTAATGTTTTAATGTATGGGCCTAACATTATCATAAGCGGAGTAGAAAACAATGTTGACTTTGATCAGGACATATTAAATGATATTTGTTTTGCTAAAATTAAGGTTGCTTTGAAAATAGAAATTTTATTTTTACTACTGCCATGCGCTTTTTATTTCTGTGTAGCTAAAATTAGTGTTGTAATTTTAAAATATTTATTGAATTAAAATCTAATTTAAAAAATTACTGCTGGATTACATTTTGAACCACTTATATTGACTTATACTTATATCATCTTTTTTTCAAACACATTTTATTTTTAGATAAACTGTAATTCTTACAGTTGAGCTAAAATTGTATCCAACTTTTTTTAATACTGATAACTTTCTTTTTTAATTTAACATTGCTTTGAATGACTCAGTGTAGAATTGTCTTTAGTGACTTTAGTTACTGCTGTATACTATAGGTCCAAGGCTTATAAATCACTATTTTTACACTACATAATTCAGCAATAATTCTGTCCTATTTTAGTAACTGCAATGTTTATCTTTTTGATGGTGATTTGCCTGGAATCTATATTTTCTTTGTACTCATCTTAACAAAACACTTTCCCTGCAGACAATGGTCACTCATGGGCTGTGCCACCTTGTTGGTTTTGACCATGAAACCAAAGACCAGTGGACACAGATGTACAGGAAGGAGCTTGAAATTTTGACCAGGTTCAACCAGCTGACAGGATACAGGTGCTCACCATTGTTGGGTGTTGGTCACTTTGAGGCTCAGCCCTTGCTATCTGACCAGACTCATTAAAATATCTTTAATTAATTACCTCCATGCATTTTTACATGAACCTCTCATCGTTGTTAATAAGGTTATGCATAAAATAACTGTCATGTTGAAATGCTAGTTTTGAAAAAAAAAAAAAATCTTTTCTTTATTATAGAAACACATTTGGCTTTTGTAATGAGATGAATGATTTTTTAAAAATGTTTTTGTATGCTAACAAACTCTTGTTTCTTCTTCTTCTTCTTCGTTCTTAATTTTTTAATATGGTGGAGGATTCAGACAACAAGTCCAACTTCGTGGACAAACCGGACTGTGGTCTCCAGTTTGTCAGGTGTCCCATATAATTTTTCCCTGAGTGGGGTGGGCTGGGGCCAGTGTCTGACTCTTGCCTGGCCATACAGAGGACATTCCTGGAGTACGTGCTCCGTGTTTTCCGGGGCCTTGCCACAAGGGCACATTTCGCTACACCCAACCTTCAGTTTTCTGTGCATGTGTTGATTTAGTCTGTTGTGGCCTGTTCTAAGTCGAAAGATTATGTATTGTTGTTTTCGTGTTAAATTGTAATAGCCGTTGTCTTTAATGTAGTGAGGGTGTGTGACAGACCACATTTGCGTTTGTTTGTTTTTTATTATTCTTTTTATTTCTTTTGGGTGTAGCGAAATTTCCGGTTGTGGTTTCTTTCCCCCAATTTTAGCCGGCTGGTCTGCGATCTCGTTACCCTGGATCTGGCAGTGGCCCGGGATCCACTGCAGCACAATTCTGCTGCAGGTATTTTTTAGCCTCTCTAGTGCTGTCATAAGTGTTTGAATATAGGACTCTGGATTTTGTAGGGATTGCAGGACTGATTTGGCATCTGTAAGAAATACAATCTGAAAACTCTTGTTTAATGTGTAAAGTTTGTATGTACAGTTAGACTTATTATTAACATCTGCAGAAATTTTGTGACAACTTGGTTTAAATAATTGGTTTTTTAACCTTTTTGAGGTAACAAAATAATTGGTTTTTAACCTTTTTGAGGTAACAAAATAATTGGTTTTTAACCTTTTTGAGGTAACAAAATAATTGGTTTTTAACCTTTTTGAGGTAACAAACCCCACCAGTTTTATATTTGTAATCACCAAACTCTTCTTAATAGTTCTATAGTCCGCACGGACAAAATCCGATCGTGAATCATATGAATTTGGCATGTGTCATAACCTCCCCCGAACCCCTGGAGTTTGATCAAACACAGGTTAAGAATCACTGGTCTAAATAATTGAGCAGTAGTCATTTCCCCACTTGTCCTATACGAACTAGCTGGCCATACAACAGCCAATGGTCTATAACACTATTTACACAAATAAAAAACATACGTATTCAATATAAACAAACCATTCACTTGTAATGCTACATGCCTATAGGAACTACCCCAACAAAATTGACGATGCAGGTAGTGAGATGAAAATGCAGATATTTAAAAAGTTTGTAGTGTGAGTGAAGAATAATCTTGTTGGCTGGCCAAAATTAGGGGCAGTATTGTGTCACGTGATACCATTATCGCGACCCTATTTTTGGCTGGCACTGATTAGAGTCGAGGTCTACTTAACTGAGAGACTCTCGAACACTGGGTAGATTCTCGTTTTACCTCATCACGTAAGCTGCTTACATAGGCAGGTCTAGTCAGGCTGCTTACATAGGCAGGTC
Source organism: Physella acuta (assembly GCF_028476545.2). Classification (NCBI taxonomy): domain Eukaryota; kingdom Metazoa; phylum Mollusca; class Gastropoda; family Physidae; genus Physella; species Physella acuta. The sequence goes on from NW_026731852.1 coordinate 235,763, forward strand.
TAGTCAAGCTGCTTACATAGACAGGTCTAGTCAGAGGTGGGAGGTCTCAGGCGATACACGCAATTTGTGAGGGGAACATTTCCTACTAGGTTCGTCTGTCATCTATGGGGTCATCCATAAATGACGCCACGCCTTTTACCTCCCCCCCTCCGTCACATAAAGCCAGACCCCCCCCCCCCTAAAATGACGTCACACCTCAGTCTACCCCCCCCCCCCCCCCCCCGCCTCAAAATTGCAGTTGAATTTTTCTTAAAACATCGATATTTTTCCGAAATCTTGTCTGAACTCTCTCAACATAGAGTATTTTAATCAATTCCTATTACAATTTATTAAAACCGTTTTCTAAAACGCGAAATAACGGCTAAAATTCGTTTTCTAACATTGCTGTTTTATAATGCAAAAGTGTGACGTCACACAATTACGCCCCCCCCCCTCCCCCTCTACGAGTGTGACGTCATTTATGGACGACCCCTATCACATTTTCATTCAAATTAAACTGTTGGTGTCTATGGAATCGGCTTTTATCATTTGGGGTAAGTCGTAAGTAGAGTTACTACCCTTTCGAACCTGGCGGTCCATTGGCAGTTAAAGGTCACCTGTTCCAGTGACCTCTGCATATGAATGGATAGTGTGGTTGGCTGTATGCCCAACCGCCTTTACTTCCCCTAACGTCATTCAGGTACTGTAGACCTACCCATTAGAGCTGGGTGGACTCAGGGACGTCGTACGGTCAGGTACCCATTAGAGCTGGGTGGACTCAGGGACGTCGTACGGTCAGGTACCCATTAGAGCTGGGTGGACGTCGTACAGACACATGCTCGAGATACGGATAACCATCCCGAGATACGAACTCGAGACTTTAGTGTTTGCAATTGTACACTCAATAAATCACCAGACCATGCCGCCCCAGATTTCTTTGAAGTTTCCAGTTACAGAAACGGTATCTCATCGCGTGTCTAGAGCCAGCAGTGGTGGCGTAGTAGTAGTAACCTAATGTTACAGTATTATTATTGACGATTCTCTTTCTACTAAAACATACCCAGTTCAAACAAGGTCCATGTCTCAAACCTGGCATATCACAACAGAGTTTAAATACTTATGTAGCCAGCTGCTAACTGGTATGTATTGCTAACACCACCCGATAGAAATGGAGCAGATGGGCTGGGGACAACTTATAGCCCAGCAGTTGGTGAGGCTATAACTGCGTTGCTTTAGCAAATACGACAACACCATTTTAAAGAAAGAAAACTAGAAATTAACAACGAGTCTTTCAAATGAACAATTTTAACTTTTAATACAAATATTCAGCATGACAATAGACAAGTAGCCAGCCTTTCAACACAGAAAAAACAAGAGTGGTTTCTGTCTAGCTACACAACAGCGCTACACAAATCACACACTTTCTTGTCAAATATATCAAACGTCTTCAAAATCAATTTCTTATTCAAATTAGGAATCCACACACTAAGATATAACCAATGTAATTTCTTTGTTCTCATCTTAGACTTGGCACTGTCTTAAACTCTACGTGTTTCCTTAAAAATACTAATAATTATTGACCATGTTTTAAATGAATAAAAGAAAACAGCGACTATATAATATAAAATAACTGGTGAATATTAGCCTGCTAGTATTAAACATCAACATGCTAAATATTGTCCCATTTAAGAACAATGAATCTAAAAAATATCAAGTCTTTTTCTAGTCTAGAATTAGCATCTAAGTGATAAATATAATGGAGAAAATAATAATAAAATCAATAAAACATGTGCTCACCATATAAAGATGACAATACAATTCGAATGACAATCGAATCATGATGCACGACTTAATATCCACCAGGAATGCCATCATTTGAGAATGTGATCGTGTTGTTTCTCGCCTAGAGACGAGGGGTACTCAAAGCAAGAAAACTGAGCACACTGCCAGCATAGTGATGAGGATGAGCAGCTTTGCTCTGAAAGATGTCCCTGTGTTACACAATTCTGACGAGCACTCGCAGTATGTTGATTTGAATCGTTTGCCATTGCTGCCGTACAGCGTGGTACAGTCAGAGCCGCCGGTGGTCATCGCACACTGACGGACGATACGTCGTTGCTCATCTTTTGGGCGCAACGCAGGTCTAACTGGAAGTAATCAGACACAATCAGCAGCTTAGCTAAACTAACCTGATAATGATGGCATCATTTATTTTTTACGACTCACCGGTCGCCCATGGCACATGACCAGAGGCGTAGCGGGGGGGGGGGGGGGGGGGGGGGGGGGAACATATGTCCCCAGGGGCCGACCTTAGAGGGGGGGCGCCAAAATGGGTTGGAAAAAGAAATTGAAAGTTTTAGGGGGGGGGGGGGTGGGGGGTGCAAATGAAAAGTTCGAGGGGGGGGGGGGGTGCAAATCGAAAGTTTGTCCCCGGGCGCCGGGAAGGGTCGCTACGCCTCTGCACATGACCCCCAGTATTGAACTGAGGGGAACTAACCGGGGTACAAATGTTATCAAACGTTAGTGAAGATTTGCTACACACACAGTGACTGTGAGCAAAGAAAATCCTTATAAAAAATGTTTAAAAAATTTAGATCTAAGTTCCCGTGGGCTGCAACCTTCAGAAGTTAACAATTTCTGCGATCAGCGTTTCTTTCAGACTTTTTTTCTCCGGGAAAGGGGGAGCGGTCAGTAGTAAAAAATATATTACATTCTATATCGTTCGAAAAGGAGGGGGGGGGGGGGGTGCATGAAAGAAACTTTTAGTGAGAACTTAAAATTTTTGGGACTTAAAAAATAACTTTTGAACTATGCCTATCCAATGAGAAAAGAACTCACAAGTTGTTTCAAGTTTTCGGCAGCCCACAGCACCAGTATCGCAGGCTGTTTGGAACTTTTCTAATGAGCTGCTGGCGCAGTCTTTATCATCGAAAGAGTTGCACAAATAGCACCTCAAAGCTGTTGTCTCTGAAAGAAGAAATTTTATGTAAACAATGCTTAAACATTATATTATTTTCTGTTAACATTTATGGGGGTTATAATAGTCAGTTACATGTAAGTAAATTAAAATGGCGACGTTGTTCATCCAATGAATTCAGAGTTTACTTGGGATTTCATGTTAAATAAATTAAAATCGTTCCCAGTTTAAAAAAAAAAAGCCTTATAACAAGAGATAATGAGCAACCATCGTTGAACACACAGGTAAAGAGTAAAGGAAGGTTGTTCCAGTTTGCACATACATCTACATAATATTCACATAAGGGGTCAACCATTTCACAAGGGGGGGGGGGTCCGAAAAAAAATGACTTTTGCGGAGCGTATGGACTTTTATAAGGGAAATAAGTGGATTTGTGTGTGTGTGTGAATGTGTGTGTGTGTGGGGGGGGGGGTCCAAAATAAAATAAAATGTTGACGTCATAAATGGATGACCCCTAATATTCTCAACCCGGGAGTAATTTTTCTGTAGGCCTTATCTAAGTAATCGTAAATACCCATTTATTCACACAAGGTGGTATAAAGCTTTTGCTATTGTTATATTGTGTTGTATGAGGAGTATAGTGGTTTACTGTTTTGTTATAGTGGTGTGTGAGGTGGTATGGTGGTTTACTGTTTTGTTATATTTTGTTATATTGTGTTGTATGAGGAGTATAGTGGTTTATCAGTTTGTCATAGTGTTGTGTGAGGTGGTATGATAGTTTATTGTTTTGTTATATTGTATGAGGTGGTATTGTGGTTTGTTTTATTATATTGTGTTGTATGGAGAGGTAAGGTGGTTTACTGTTATATTGCATGAGGAGTATGGTGGTTTACTGTTGTGTTATATTGTATGAGGAGTATGGTGGTTTACTGTTTTGTTATATTGCATGAGGAGTATGGTGGTTTACTGTTGTGTTATATTGTATGAGGAGTATGGTGGTTTACTGTTTTGTTATATTGTATGAGGAGTATGGTGGTTTATTGTTTTGTTATATTGTATGAGGAGTATGGTGGTTTACTGTTTTGATATATTGTATGAGGAGTATGGTGGTTTACTGTTTTGATATATTGTATGAGGAGTATGGTGGTTTACTGTTTTGATATATTGTATGAGGAGTATGGTGGTTTACTGTTTTGATATATTGTATGAGGAGTATGGTGGTTTATTGTTTTGTTATATTGTATGAGGAGTATGGTGGTTTACTGTTTTGTTATATTGGTGTGTGAGGTGGTATGGTGGTTTACTGTTTTGATATATTGTATGAGGAGTATGGTGGTTTACTGTTTTGTTATATTGTATGAGGAGTATGGTGGTTTACTGTTTTGTTATATTGTATGAGGAGTATGGTGGTTTACTGTTTTGTTATATTGTATGAGGAGTATGGTGGTTTATTGTTTTGTTATATTGTATGAGGAGTATGGTGGTTTACTGTTTTGATATATTGTATGAGGAGTATGGTGGTTTACTGTTTTGATATATTGTATGAGGAGTATGGTGGTTTACTGTTTTGTTATATTGTATGAGGAGTATGGTGGTTTATTGTTTTGTTATATTGTATGAGGAGTATGGTGGTTTACTGTTTTGATATATTGTATGAGGAGTATGGTGGTTTACTGTTTTGATATATTGTATGAGGAGTATGGTGGTTTATTGTTTTGTTATATTGTATGAGGAGTATGGTGGTTTACTGTTTTGTTATATTGGTGTGATAGGTGGTATGGTGGTTTACTGTTTTGATATATTGTATGAGGAGTATGGTGGTTTACTGTTTTGTTATATTGTATGAGGAGTATGGTGGTTTACTGTTTTGTTATATTGTATGAGGAGTATGGTGGTTTACTGTTTTGTTATATTGTATGAGGAGTATGGTGGTTTATTGTTTTGTTATATTGTATGAGGAGTATGGTGGTTTACTGTTTTGTTATATTGTATGAGGAGTATGGTGGTTTACTGTTTTGTTATATTGTATGAGGAGTATGGTGGTTTATTGTTTTGTTATATTGTATGAGGAGTATGGTGGTTTACTGTTTTGTTATATTGTATGAGGAGTATGGTGGTTTATTGTTTTGTTATATTGTATGAGGAGTATGGTGGTTTACTGTTTTGTTATATTGTATGAGGAGTATGGTGGTTTATTGTTTTGTTATATTGTATGAGGAGTATGGTGGTTTACTGTTTTGATATATTGTATGAGGAGTATGGTGGTTTACTGTTTTGATATATTGTATGAGGAGTATGGTGGTTTATTGTTTTGTTATATTGTATGAGGAGTATGGTGGTTTACTGTTTTGTTATATTGGTGTGTGAGGTGGTATGGTGGTTTACTGTTTTGATATATTGTATGAGGAGTATGGTGGTTTATTGTTTTGTTATATTGTATGAGGAGTATGGTGGTTTACTGTTTTGTTATATTGTATGAGGAGTATGGTGGTTTACTGTTTTGATATATTGCATGAGGAGTATGGTAGTTTATTGTTTTGTTATATTGTATGAGGAGTATGGTGGTTTACTGTTTTGTTATATTGTATGAGGAGTATGGTGGTTTACTGTTTTGTTATATTGTATGAGGAGTATGGTGGTTTACTGTTTTGTTATATTGTATGAGGAGTATGGTGGTTTACTGTTTTGTTATATTGTATGAGGAGTATGGTGGTTTACTGTTTTGATACATTGTGTTGTATGGGATGGGAATCGAGAGCCGTGAAACTTTAATTATTCAATTTTTTAAAAAGTCGCCACCTGTCTTTTCTTTAATGTTTTATTTCCCGACACACACACATACACAGACATACGGACAAGCAGTGTTTCTTCCAGACTTTTCTCCGAGGGTGCACTTGAAATTTTCGGGGGGACAGACAACAATTTCCCGGGGGGGGGGGGGGGGGCGGACACTGTCAAAAGTATATATTTTCTGTATAAATTCCATTTCGTTCGGGGGGGGGGGGGGGTAGACTATTGTTATTTAGATATATTATAGAATTCTAGAATCTATAGCATAGAAGAAAACTTGATGTTAAAATTAAGTACTCTATTAAGTTAACATTAAGAAAGCTTCACATTTTAAGGGCTTTTAACATATTTAAAGATATTTTTCTAGATTCTAGAATGTCTAGCTAACTCTAGAGATCTAGATCTAGACACTAGACTTAACTAATTAACTAGACCTAGATTCTAGAATAATCTTAATTTTTTTCTTTCTAAACTTAATAAAATTAGTTAACTTACGTGAAGCTATCCCCAGAAATATAAGTATGTATAAAAATTTGCACATTTGATTGCAATTCGTCATGTCTCTAAATATTTATATTTAGATCTTGTTCATGATCAATTGTGACAAGGTACTCCAAGCCATGGTTTCACTATCTGTCGGCTATACAGACTTTAATTTTGACAGTACAGTAAGCAAGCTGAGTTAATAAATAGATCTAGATCTAGTAATACACAAGAGTAAAAATATATGGGTTTTCGGCATTTAATTTTATGAAAATACAACAGCTTTTTTTTCTATCCAGAAATACCTAAATACAGAGGTAAGTGTTTCATATAGTAAACATTGTTGGTTAAAATATTTTTAAAAATGTTTGCTGTAAATAACTACCGTTTATCCATAACATGGATAAGAACGTTCTAAGAGGAAGTGCATACGCTATGATAAAAGTAGTATACACGTAATGAAGGAAATCTGTTAAAGTTTTATTTTTAATTTAAAAAATGTAAATATTGGTAACTTGATATAGTGTAAAAAAATGGTTCTGTGTTACACAGTGAACGTGTGTTTTTAGAAAAAAAATTACAATATAAATTCAAACAAAATTGAGCGTAGTAACTTTTTTTTAAAGTAAAAAAGTTTTCACTTATCAACAATCAAAAACAAAATAAAACGAAACAAATTATAATATACATTGTACATTAAAAAAATCATTTGAGCATTCAATTTTGTTAATTTTCCCTAAGTGCTTTCTTCGTTTTAAACATCTTCTGTGTTAAATAAGTTATTGTATACTGTACAGTATAAAATATATTGCTATGAAAGCTTACAATAAGCCTGTATAAAGAAAGGTGGCGGAGGGGTAAAGAGGTATTATCATGTTCTTTTATCAACTGTTTAAAAAAACTAACAAATTATTATGATTTAATTATTGTGTATGGTTTTCTTTCTTTTGTGTATAAGAATACTTTTTCAAGCTTAGAGGTCATTCATAAATAACTTTACACTCCTAGGAGGGAGGGGTCCAGATTTTCTTACGTTGTTTGACGAGGGGATTAGGGGTGGGGGGGGGGGGGGGGCAGGGATTCTTTCAGTCTGAAGAACGTCTCTTCCCCCCCCCCCCCCCCTTGAAAGAAATAGAATTCATACAGAAAATATGTACTTTTACTAGTGTGTGTCTGTGTGTGTCTGTGTGTGTGTGTGTGTCTCCCTGGAAAATTTAGTCTGCCCAACCCCCCAAAAAAAATTCAAGTGACCCTCCTCCCCCCCCCCCAAGAGAAAAAAGTCTGAAAGAAACACTGTTGAGGCGGGGGGGGGGGGGGGTTCAGACACACTTTTACATTTCAGAAAGTAAATATTTAGACCAAATTTTTAGCATTTTCAGTTTTAAAATACTTTTATTTTGAAATTGTAATACGAATATTACAATCTAAACTTTTTCTGCGGGCCATATTAAGTTACTTAGGGTTGGATGTGGTAGGGCTATATATAGGGATAGAACAATTCGTTTAATTTTACCGCCTTTGATATTTTTAATTCTTATTTTTGTTAGATTCTATATAGGCATAAGGCTTATATCATAGGTAAACTGGTTCATGTTGCATTATAACTAATATAATATAAGCACTTTCCCTTAAGTTATACGCCTTTTAATATTTACTACCCTCGGATGCATCCATTACCCCTTGCTATCCAGCACTACGGACAATAACTTTAGCCTCCCAGCCTCCGTCTACCATTAACGGTAATATACTTACGAATCATTAGTCCATCCGTTTTTTGATGAGTTGATATATGTATAATGTATGTCTTTGTACGGTGATGACCCCACCTTCTCTAAGCACAACTTGCTAACGAGTTTGACTGACCGCAGCTAAACAGAACAGCGTCCAATAACGACACGGGTTTTCTTGTTGAAATAAAGCTCCGCCCACTTTGTTTCCAAAGACTGACGATAATAGGGGAAAGGCGGGATTAAGTTGAGCTCTACAAGCATTTGCTTAATAGGGCACTTTGGCCGGCGGCATAGCGTCACTTAAAAGATTGTTCACACAATTTAAACACAAGTTCCCAAAAACACAGAAGCTTAACATCAGGGCCCATTGGCGTTGCCTGGTTTTTTTTGGAATCGGTAGGGGGAGTAGTTGCGCACAAGAAGGCGCAATATAATATAAATAAATAAATAAATAAATAAATAAATAAATAAATAAATAAATAAATATTATATATATATATATATATATATATATATATATATATATATATATATATATATATATATATATATATATATATACAGTGGCGAAGCCAGGATCGTCTCAAGGGGGGGGGTCCAATTTTTACCCGGAGACAAACTTTCGATTTGCACCCCCCCCCCTCAAACTTTCGATTTGCACCCCCGCCCTCAAACTTTCGATTTGCACCCCCCCTCAAACTTTCAATTTGCACATCCCCCCCCCTCAAACTTTCGATTTGCACCCCCGCCCTCAAACTTTCGATTTGCACCCCCCCCCCCTCAAACTTTCAATTTGCACCCCCCCCCCCTCAAACTTTCGATTTGCACCCCCCTAACCCCCCCCCTGCCTACGCCACTGTATATATATATATATATATATATATATATATATATATATATATATATATATATATATATATATATATATATATATATATATATATATATATATATATATATATATATACAGGGGCGTAGCGAGGGGGGGGGGCGGGGGGTGCGGACCGCACCGGGTGACACCATTTAGGGGGGTGACACCAAGGCAAAAAATAGCAAAATATATAGAGAAAAACTCGAGGGGAGGGGTGTAAATCGAAAACTTGAGGGGGGGTGCAAATCGAAAGTTTGAGGGGGGGGTGCAAATCGAAAACTCGAGGGGGGGGGTGCAAATCGAAAGTTTGAGGGGGGGGGGGGGTGCAAATCGAAAATTTGAAAGTTTGTCCCTGGGTAGGGTCTCTATGCCTCTGGGGGGTGACACCATTAAGTGCCGCACCGGGTGACACCCGACCTCGCTACGCCACTGTATATATATATATATATATATATATATATATATATATATATATATATATATATATATATATATATATATATATATATGTAACGAGTCCCCGAGTCTATCCTGCCGACAACGCCAAATGTAACGAGTCTCTGACTACCCTGCTCGCAGCGCCAAATGTAACGAGACTTATCCTGCTCGCAGAGCCAAATGTGACCTTCCCGAGTCTAACCACTCATTCCACACAACATTGACCACAGCATAGATACTCGAAGATGCAGGTTCATTATTGATCCTTTTATTACATGAATCAAAGAATGTTTCACAATAATATATTGAATCAAGAGAGATGTTTCACAATAATAGTCTGAATCAACGGACCCCCAACAGTCCTCACTAGGCTTCATCTAACTGAATACACATGTCTAACGTCCTTCTTAACACAATATAACCAACTGGATACTGCCACACATATTCACTGAGAGAGAGAGACTGACGGACTGACTGACAGACCTTCTGAGAGACAGACCGACTTTCTGAGACCTTCTGAGAGACAGACCGACTTTCTGAGACCTTCTGAGACCTCGAGCTCAGCCGTCGCCTTCCTTATATCCCCTTCATAATCGTACTCATATTCGGTCCTATCATAATCGTAATTGTAATCGATTCTAATCGTTACATCAGACTGTTAATTACGCCGCTTCTGTCGTACAGTCCGATTTTAATAAGCCACCTGCATCCTGTCACATCAAAGTTGACAGACCGTCTTTCGTATCGCTTCCCGAGATATTACGCCTTGGCATCAGCCAACACCTGCACTGTGACGTCAGACTGTAACACGTTATGTCTCTTGGTAACTTCCCCTAGTTACATCCACCCCTGCCTTTTTTTGTGTGTTATCAACCACAAACAACGCTTGGCAGGTGCAGTCCTTCAAAGTCCATCGCACCACCGTAAAAAAAAATCCATTGTTCCACTCACTGTCAATGTCGTCACATTCGTATAAGATTGACAGTTATCCCTATTTCACATATCCAATGTGTCTACATCATCTTCCTCAGACACAAAACAGTTCTAGAATTCACATCCACCTTTTTTCGTTTGGTGCCTTCACCAGTTCACTTTTATGACTTTTTGAACAGTCTGTTTTCATACCAGCGCGACCATGAAGGAATTGATGGTTGCTGACAAAAAATTTCGTATTCTTTCTGTTTCTCAAACTTCTCCGCGGACCACTTATCTGATGGTCTACTGTCTCTCTGCTTTTGGAGGGACCGGGATCCTCCTTGTTGCCGGTATCCTCCCTTTGTGTGTCGCTGTTGCGCTGTTGATGGTGACATGGTTCCGGGATGGGTATGTGAATTTCCGTTATAGTTTCCGGTTCCCTAATTGTCTTGGGTTTCCTTGTGTGTAACTGCTCTTCTTGACTATGACCATATTTCTTTAATTGAGCAATATTCGCCCACCGATCCGGTTTGGTGTGATCGATGGGTCTTATCTTAAAGGGGCCACCTGCTACTTTAGGCATCTCCACGACTTGCCATATCTCCTGTCCCCAGAGATCGTGGATTTTGTTTCTGCCTAACGGGTGGCTACGCAGTAATACCCTGTCGTTCAGTTTGAGTGGCGGGTCCTTTGTCTGTACCGGCGGTTCCCTTCGCCGTGCTTCATGTTCTAGTCTTTCCTGTACTACCCTGTACATTTCTCTAATTCGTCTCATATGTTCATTCACATATTCCAGTGCAGTGTATGAGCCAGTCATACTCTCCTTTTTTCCTAGGAACAAGTCAAGGGGGAGTCGAGCCTCCCGTCCGAACAGCAACATGTATGGCGAAAAGCCGGTTGTGGCATGGGGTGTGCAGTTGTATAGATATACCAACTCTGGGAGAAAATCAGGCCAACGTTTTTTCTGTTCAGGTTCTAGAGTACGCAGCAAATCATGCATGCTGCGGTTGAACCGCTCGCACTGTCCGTTTCCTTTCGGATTAAATGTGGTTGTTCTAGATTTGTTGATCCCGTAGTGGCTGCACAGTTGGTTAATTACTTCTGACTCGAAGGCCCTTCCTTGGTCAGAGTGTAATTGTCTTGGTATGCCATATTTGATGAACCAATGTTCTATTAAGACCTTTGCCACTGTTTTGGTAGTCTGATCTCGTGTGGGCACCGCCACAGTCCATTTGGTGAAAACATCAGTCATTACCAACACATGTTCCGTCCCATCCGATGATTGCTCCAACGACGTAAAGTCCATAGCCACAATCTCTAGTGGTTTTGTCGCTAATAGGTGTCCCGATGGCTGTCTCATTTTGACAACTGGCATTTTCGCATGCTGACACCTCACACAAGCCTCACAATGGCGTTTGACCTCCATTTCCATATTGGGCCAGTAACACCTCCGTCGTAATATTTTGTGCGTCCTGTCCTGACCCTGGTGTCCTGCCCTGTCATGTGCCAACCTTAGCACTTCTTCTCGTAATTGTCCAGGCACCACCACCTGGTGTATTGTCCCATCAATTTGGTCATGAATTCTCCGCATGAGAACACCATCCTTTATACTGAGACGGTCCCACTGACTCAGTATTTTCTTTGTTTCTCGACCAAATTGTTCTCTTTCCCTTCTTCCTGGGAATTTTTGTTCCTGGACGTGTTTCAACAGCGGCTGTAAGCCACTATCCGTTCTCTGGGCATTTCTTATCTCTTTGTGATTAAGGCAACTAAAATCACCAATGTCCATATGTCCGGGCTCTGTGGAAATGTGCTCCACCCCGGTCTGTCCGTTCTGCCTCACTTGCACCCCGTGAGGGATATCTGTTGACGCTCTGACCTCACATATTCCTGTCAGCGTTTCTTCCTCATCGCCCGGTCTCTCGTAAGGATTCCTTGATAAGGCGTCCGCATTGCCATTGGACCGCCCCGGGCGATATTTTATCTCTAGGTCAAAGAGTGCCAATTCTGCTGCCCATCGCTGTTCGATGGATCCCAACTTTGCTGTCTTTAGGTGACTCAAGGGGTTATTGTCAGTGTATACCACACATTTAGCACCTAATAGATAGTCCCTGAATTTTTCCGTCACAGCCCATTTTAATGTCAAAAGTTCTAGTTTCATGGCGCTGTAATTTGTCATGTTCTTCTCTGATTCCTTCAGAGCTCGACTGGCATAAGCAATAACCCTGAAACCTTGCTTTTGTTGTTGTGATAGCACAGCTCCCAGACCTTTAGAGCTGGCGTCAATTTCTAGCCGAAATGGTTTGTCAAAGTCTGCGTATCCTAATATCGGCGCCTCTGTCAAAGCCTTTTTCAATAGCTTAAACGAGTTCAGGCATTCATCAGTCCATAATTCACCTATCCGTTGTGTTTTACCTTTCTTTTTCTCCTTACTGTGTTTCTTTGTCATTTTGTTTACCAAGTCATGCAATGGTGCGGCAATTTTTGCAAAACCAGGCACAAATTTTCTATAATAGGAAGCAACGCCCAAGAATGATCTGACCTCTACTGTAGTTGTTGGCTGTTTCCATTCTTTAACAGCTGCAATTTTATCTGGGTCAGTGGCGATGCCATCCGACGAAATCACGTAACCCAAAAAATGTACCGATTTCAGACCGAAGCAGCATTTGTCTGGGTTCAGCTTTACTCCTATCTCCCTAAGACGGAGAAACACTTGTTCTAATCTTTCTAGATGGTCCTCCCAAGTTTTTGAGTAAACTAGTATATCATCCAAGTACACCAACATTATTTGAAATAGAAAGTCACTCATAGCACTCTGCATTACTCGCTGGAATGTAGCAGGTGCATTAGTTAGACCAAACGGCATACGGGTCCACTCGTACAGTCCCAGTGGAGAAATAAATGCAGTTTTATGTTGATCGTTGGGGTGCATGGCCACTTGGTGGTAGCCACTAGCCAAATCCAAGGTAGAAAAAAATCTTGCTCCCCCCAACGCATCAAGACATTCATCAATACGAGGCAAGGGGAATGCATCCCTTCTTGTGATATTGTTCAATTTCCGGTAATCACAACACAGTCTTATCTCCCCTGACTTCTTTTTTACCACTACTATCGGTGCCGCATACGGGCTCGTGCTGGTTGTAATAATTCCCTTTTTTAGTAGATCGTTCAGGTGTGCTTTCACCGCAGAGTAGTGACCTGGTGGTAATCTTCGGTAAGGTTGCGCCACCGGCTTGTCTTGTAGTAAGGGTATCTGGTGTTTTATTACTTCCGTGTAACCCAAATCACCCTCATACGAGGCAAATATATCCCTGTACTTATTCAACAATTCATTTAGTTTTGGGTCGTCAGTTTCCGGGAATGTATATGATCGGCCATCCTCTTTCTTCACCTCGGCCGTCACATTGACCGACCTAACTGTTACTTCATTACTGCTGGTATTGCTCAGTTCGATGCACTGTGCCGACCTTAGTACCTCGACGTTCTGTGGTACTCCTACCAGAGTGTTAGGCGGTATAAAAATTTCCTCATCCAAAACATTTGCCACTAGTCCTTGAACTAGTCCATTTTCCGCTGATGTGTATGTCCGCAGTAACACGACGCCTGCCCTCAGTGCGGCGCCACATGGTTCTATCATCACATCACCATTCACGCTTCTATCACCAATTTGTAATGTGATTGCCTTGACCGTGTTTGCCGGGACTGATATCCTTCCTCTGGTCTTGGCAAACCTGGCCAACTTGGATCCCCGACCTGGTGTGGTCGATCCGACAATATTTGTACGAAATTCTGGCAACTGGCCAAGAATATTCATGCCCAACAGGCAAGGTATATTTGACACATTTGTCTCTAGGTTGTGTTTCGTAACGAACACCCCAACCTGCTTCAACCTATGTCCCGCCACCACGACATCCGCCAGAAAATAACCACAGTATGGAATGGTTAGTCCATTAGCTGCCGTCAGGCGCATGCATGTGTCAGACCTCAACCTATGGTCTTTTCCTTTCATCCATTTGGTGTAAAAATTTTCCGTGATTGTCGTCACCTGGGAGCCTGTATCCACAATTGCCTTCACCGCGATGTCCCCAATCGTAATCACCATTTCGGGACAGACTCCCATCATTTTGCTTCTTGGGCCATAACCTCGCCCCTCTGTAGCCTGGCCCTGCCTTACAGAGGACGACCGTTTCCCTGGCAGTACCGTGCCATATGTCCGGGTTGTGAACAGGACAAGCAAATTGGTCGACCGTCAGCCGTCCACCGGAGTGATGGACCGGCGGGTCGCGGCCGTCCAACCTGTCTCTGTTTTGGCCCGTTCTTTTCCTGATTCTCAGCTGTTGACCTGCTTTCCAGCCTCTCCAATCGTTGGTCAACCTTATCCAGGTGGGCCAACAGTTGAGCCATCATGGTTTCCACCGTGCCGGTCCCCGTGGGTGGGGATTGTTTCTGTTCCGGCACCGAGACTTTGTCCACCGAACAGTTCGATTGGTCCTCATCCTCGGACCTGCGGATCGCTGAGTTCCTGACCTGAAGGAAGGTCAACTGCGGGTCTTTGTGGACCTCCTCTTTCAACTCTCTCCTTAAGATCGGGGTTGCTGGCCCCTCGATGAAATGGTCCCTCAGTAGGCGTGCATCAATGTCAGGTGTTTTGCCCTTTACCGAATCAAAGGCCCTGTTTATTCGGTGTGAATACTCCATCACACTCTCCGCCATTCTCTGCTTTAAGCCTACGAACCCCGATAGCAGTTGCGATCCCGACCGTCTCTCCCCAAAGGTCTCCATAATTAGATCCAGCACCTTATCTGGATCTGATTGGACGGTTTTATCGTGGCATTTGACCTCTGCCCTAACCGTCTCTCCTATACTGCCCATCAGCAGTCTTAATCTTTCCTCTGGTGACATGTTTCTCGAGGCCCAGGCCGCTTTGACCTCTTCACTGAACCTGTTGGTTAAAGTTGGATCACCGTCCCCGTAAAATTTGTTAATGTGGGACTCTCTGGGCAGGACCACAATATGGGTCTGCTTCTCGTCCAGAGTAGACATTTTATTCCTTTAGTAAAAAAAAAAGAGTTCTTTCTTACCGTGTGTGTATGAAAATTTTTTTCCTCGTTCCTCAATTTTCACTGTTCCTGAATGTCCGAATTCACACACACACTAAACACAGTTATGAACTAGGTTGACTATGGGTGCCAAACGCGGCAAGTCTCGTTGAATTCATCCTGTCCGCAGCGCCAAATGTAACGAGTCCCCGAGTCTATCCTGCCGACAACGCCAAATGTAACGAGTCTCTGACTACCCTGCTCGCAGCGCCAAATGTAACGAGACTTATCCTGCTCGCAGAGCCAAATGTGACCTTCCCGAGTCTAACCACTCATTCCACACAACATTGACCACAGCATAGATACTCGAAGATGCAGGTTCATTATTGATCCTTTTATTACATGAATCAAAGAATGTTTCACAATAATATATTGAATCAAGAGAGATGTTTCACAATAATAGTCTGAATCAACGGACCCCCAACAGTCCTCACTAGGCTTCATCTAACTGAATACACATGTCTAACGTCCTTCTTAACACAATATAACCAACTGGATACTGCCACACATATTCACTGAGAGAGAGAGACTGACGGACTGACTGACAGACCTTCTGAGAGACAGACCGACTTTCTGAGACCTTCTGAGAGACAGACCGACTTTCTGAGACCTTCTGAGACCTCGAGCTCAGCCGTCGCCTTCCTTATATCCCCTTCATAATCGTACTCATATTCGGTCCTATCATAATCGTAATTGTAATCGATTCTAATCGTTACATCAGACTGTTAATTACGCCGCTTCTGTCGTACAGTCCGATTTTAATAAGCCACCTGCATCCTGTCACATCAAAGTTGACAGACCGTCTTTCGTATCGCTTCCCGAGATATTACGCCTTGGCATCAGCCAACACCTGCACTGTGACGTCAGACTGTAACACGTTATGTCTCTTGGTAACTTCCCCTAGTTACATATATATAGGCCTATATATAGGCCTATAGCATATTGATAATGGTAGGACCAGACGTTGGCACGAAATATATTTGCCGGACTGCCCTTTCTCGAAGGTAGTTTTCCGTAACGACGATTGCCCAAAAACAATAAGATCAAAATCACTAGGTACATCATTATAAGGATAAGCTTCTTTTCACTCTTTATTTGTGTACATTTTCATTTTTAACTATTATACTTTAAAACGTTTCATGCCCCCACAATTACTAGTCCTCGCCTCCCCTAGCCTCCCCCATTGGACGCCACCGGTTTGCGTGTGTCTTCACTATAGAGTCTTCGTGTATGAGAAATGATTTTTTCCATAATATTTGAGCTAACAGTCTTTGGTCTTCATTTATAAGTAGCGTAGCGAGGGGGGGGGGGCGTGGGGGGACATATGTCCCCGGGCGCCGACCTTAGGAGGGCCAAAATGGGTTGGAAAAATAAATTGAAAGGTTGAGGGGTGGGGTGCAAATCGAAATCTTGAGGGGGGTGCAAATCGAAAGTTGGTCCCCGGGCGCCGGGAAGGGTCGCTACGCCTCTGTCATTTACAAGGCCAAGCTTTCTCAGTTTGAGGTGCTCAAAGTCTTCCGCCCCAACACTAGCCCACACTCCTCTACCTCCCCCCCTCCCCCACACATTGGAAAAAGAAACAAAAACCATGTCACAAATAACCTTCTAGTATTTATTCTTATATCCATCTTTAAATCAACTTAAACATGTGTACATCTTACCCCTCGCTTCATGTGATTTCACTACACAAAAACGTCTTTAAAATGTTGTTTAATGTTTGTTCTTACTATAATCATATTGATGCTAGCGAGTATTTATTTCTTTGTCTACGTTTCGGATCATGAGCATAATAGAATAATAGCCTATATAGGGCCTAACACCATCCGAATCGTGGACATAGTAGCCTATATGACGTCATCAGGACAAAACAATGAACGGCTCCACCCACCGTTTTGTTGAACGTGAGACGGTCTGAGTAAACTCAGCTCTAATGGGTACCTGATTCATTTAGGGAGAGCTAAAGGCGACTGGGATTACAAATTGACCATACTGTGAATTCATTCATAGCAATATTAACAGAGAGTGATATTTCAACGCCAAGGGTAGACAAAGGTACAGAAAATAGTCCAAGTAAAGACAAGCAGTCAGACGTCAACGGGTTTCGAACCTACCATTCCACACGGCACCTATCGCCATCGCCTTCCATGCATCAAGTCAGACGTGTAACCGCTTCTACCACTAGGTCCTACTAAAATAAGGCTTTCGTGGCAGACCACTCTCTTGGCTTGTGCAGGTAGACGCGGGACGGCTTTGACCCTTGACCCGAAAGGTCAGACCGCTAGCTTTCATAAACACAACAAGGACCATTATTCGACCATACAAACGACACACACACAAATACCGAGACGATGGCACAGACAAATAGTAGCTTCCTTTAAATGGGTGTAAACGTGTAGGGGGGTGGAAGCAGGCGTTGTAACTGAAATAGCAATATATACAGAGAGTGATATTTCAACGCCACGAATTCATTCATATGACAATGCCACAAAAGGCAACTGAATTTTTTATTAAACTTTTTTTTTTTGGTAATATAATATGTGCACAACTATTACTGTTTTAGGCAATCAAATTTGGTATAATATGTTCAAACCTTTGTTAAAAATATGTTAAGAAATATGTAAAAACAGTTATTTGACCAATAATATTAAAGTTAAGTAAAAAAAAACTGTTAAGAAGTAATATTTAGGTAGGTTAATTAACACTGTTTAGTAATTTAAAAAATACCCAACTATCTAGCAATAAAATGTCATTGATGCGTCTCCCTGATAATTTCCGGTGTCCACTTCATCGTGCATAGAATGGCGCAAATCTGACCAATTCCCAGGATCAGCCAGACCACGTGTGAGTTAACCTAGCCTGCAGACACGCACGTGACCACACGCGCAACACACACGCCTTACTCACCTCGGCGGCCCGTCCCCGGGCCCTCAAGTTGGAACTGTCTCTTTAACTAAGATGGGGGCTTGGGAGTGGGCGTGGACTTGGACCGGAAACTGTTAACAGGCCAGCAGCTTTACTCAAAGACAGAACAAATTCTCTGTAAGCCGCTCTACAAAGAGCTTTGCATTAACGACGCGGCTCTCTTGCGGTGCCCGGAGCGGGTATTTGGCGACAGATAATTAGCATTCGCAGTTGGCCGCGACGTCCAGCCTTGTTCTGCAAGTCTTGGTGTCAAGTGCAGCCCCAGACCCGTCCTGTGCCGCATTCAAAGACAGGCGGAATTCGGCTACGGCGGTTCCAGACGTGGCACGGATTGTATCGAAATCTGGGGCCAAACAACTGACCCTCAGAATAAGCTGGGGGTGGGGGTGAGGGTATGAAGAGGATGCCCCAACCACTTTTTAAACCCCTACCCCCCCCCCCCACTACCCAGCCACTTGGATTATTGACAGTATTTAATGACCACCGTTTACAGTTAAACCAACAAATTGACGCTAGCTAGCGAGACTAAACAGTGAATTGTCTCCGTTTTGTTTGTATACATTCATGTCACTTTCTTCAGATACTGTCCAGTTGATTTCTATGAGATGATGTGCATTTTCATTTCTGTCGTTGATTTCTATGCGATGATGTAAAATCTGCATTTGCGTAGACAAACGGCCGCGCTATTTCTGTTCAAGTTTCCTGATGTACTGTTATGTCAGCACGAACAATGGCGGATCTATGTGTTAGATAAATCACTAGGACGAGACGAGATTTAGTACTGAATTCAAGACTGTTGTGGAATTAAGACATTATCTACAGCTTTAAGATATATGTAGCGACAATATATCCACAGATTTAGGAATTCTATATTTTCTATAACATTAAGATAGTATTTATAGATACAAGACTTGCGGACACTAATCACCAAAGTGACAGAAAATGTATTTATAGCTACAAGCGGGCACTATCAACCAAATATCTAGAAAATGTATTTATAGCTACAAGCGGGCACCTTCTACTAAAGATTTAGAAACTGTCAATACCTACAATACTTGCGGCACTACCAACCAAAGTGACATAAACTGTATCTATAGCTACAATACTTGCCGGCACTACCAGCCAAAGTGACAGAAACTGTATCTATAGCTACAATACTTGTGGGCACTACCAACCAAAGTGACAGAAACTGCTCCAGACATGTCTGGTTATCACGAGAGCTTCTGCCATCTTTTAGAACTGGATGGAGGGATGGATGGTCATCTAGAGCGAGGGATGGATGGTCAGCTTGAACGCGCGATAGATGGTCATCTAGAGCGAGGAGGGATAGATGGTCAGCACTGCGTTAACGACGAGGAGTGTTTGGAGATCGGCGCGGCTGATAATTCAAGCATGTACGTAGAGTGTTTATTTTTTATTCCTCGCTAAAACTGTGCACGATATACTGGTCTCAAACCAGAAATTATAGCCTCTACTTTAATACTTTTTTTCTCTTGAACTAAACGTTGGTAAATCCATCATTCCACCAAAGTTGAGTTTAGCCGACAGCTTTAAAAAATAGAATTGAACTTTTTGGGGAGTTAGTAGCTATTATATTTATCAAATTATAGAGAGAATCGCAGAGCTTACAAAAAATAATATAGGCTACTAAACGCCAATCACACAAAAATGTACCAACTTCAGGGCTAAGCATTCAATCCTCAAAACAAGTCGTTGGGTGGTGTTAACATCAGCTGTCATCGCCTCTTGCTCATACACTGTTCGATTAAGTGAATTTTCCCCCTCAAAATAATAAGCATCTTTTTAGCCAATGATGTAATTAATTATATTTTAAACATCCCTTCCCACGTTTTTCATCGTCATACATGTGTGGCTCCTTTCACCTCGTGAGGCTATTAATGCCTTGTAAAAAGAAAGATGGATTATTCTACAGAATTATTTTTTAAATAATAAAATATTCAGCTTAAAAGTCGTTTTAAATCCAACGTCAAACGGGTGGCTTAGAAGCTTGACTCGTTTTAAGAACAAACAGCAATACGCATCACTCCTCCAAAGACATCAGCTGTCATCGCTTCATGCTCACACATTGTTTATTTAGGCTTGAATACATTTTTTTCTTTAAAGATTACAGCTTTTAGTTTTGCCACCACCCGTATCTTTATGAATAATCTCTACAAAAAATTACCACAACCCATAAATCATATTCATGGCGCTACGGGTGGGAGAGGGTGTGGAAAAAGGGGGTGGGGGGTGGGACACCACTTTCCTCTCCCCTCCCCCCAAGAAACACTAGCTAAGATAGACCTGGAAGATTGAACGTCATTTGGGCTTGCAGCTTCAAAACGGCCCGTGACAAATCTAGAGACTCCCGTAATTTAGACTCCCAAAAAATGGGCTCCTGTCATTTGGCGTGTCGACAAAACGACTCCCATTATTACGTCTTCCGACAAATAGGCTTCCATCATTTCACGTTTCAACAAAAAGGACCCCGTCAAAACAATTCCAAAAAGATGGTCCCCTGTCAATACTAGACTAAAACGAGCTATTGGCCTCTTGTTCTACTTCATTTGGTATTCTCCCTTTGCTTGCAAAATATGTTTTCAAACGCCCACGTCATAGTCGCTTGGAGCCTATTGTTCACAAAATAAGGGCATGCTGCAGCATCCACCGCTGCATTGTTTTGTGACCGTTCCGTCTTGTTGCACGTGGACGGATTTTGTTCGTGGGTCGCTACGCCTCTGATATTTTGGCCCTTTTGTGGAGGCGATTTTGTCAGGGTCATTTTGCCGGTGGCCGTTGTGTCACGGGCCCTTTTTTAACGGTGCACTTCGTGTGGTTGGTGGGTTGGATTAATGGCTACGTATATGCCAAATGTGGTCCTACGATTCATTTGTCTGGTACCAGAATGTCGGGAGTAAAAATGTCTTGACCCAATATACCGGGAGCTATTATGTCGTGATCCCATTTATCGGAGGCCTATATGTCAGGAGCCCATTTTTTGGGAACCTATTAGTCGTGAGTCTATATGCCAAGAGCCCATTTTCGGGAACCTATTAGTCGTGAGTCTATTTGCAAGGAGCCCATTTTTCGGGAACCTATGTATCGTGAGTCTATAAGTCAAGAGCCCATTTTCAGGAAACTATGAATCGTGAGTCTCTATGTCCGAAGTCCACTTGACGGGCTCCAATATATCGGGGCTGTTTTGACCGAGTCATTTCGCTAGCGCGGTGATTTTGTCACGGGTCGATCTGGCTGTGAACTGCTTTTTGGGAATCTGTCTTTGGCTGTTCGTTACTGGCATTCAAAGATTTGGTAAATTAGACTTGGCTACGGTATTTATTGTAATTTTCAGATGATTTGAGAGCAAAGTTTGTTGTTTACATCGTCTTTTTATTCTAGCTCTGCCGACGAACTTCCATCTTGTGCGTATGCAACAAAGCGAGATCGATACCACCAGTATCACAAACACACCAGCTGCAGTATCGCACCCTCCAACGATTACCCTATACCAGATGACCAGGTACAACATGAGTATTCTACGATACCCCAGGATCGAACACTTTTAGCTTCAGACGACAACTACGAGTACTACGGACCCGGAAACTCTCTTGGATATCACGATAATAACGGTAATCGATTTTAGTAGTCGACTGTCTATAGAAGTGGGTAAACTTTGATGATGGTCGTCAGAAGCCTAAGCACATATTTTAGGAACAGTTTATTCCAGTCCACAATGTGAATAAAAATAATATACCCAAATAACTCGAATAACGTTAATATGGATTAAGATGCTGGGACGTGCAGATTTTTTTTTCTTCAGATTTTATAACTAGTTTTTTTGTAGCATGTTTATATGTTTATATGCATGTATTGAAAAATCTATATATATAATTCTCTTCTGGGAGACTTTAGAAAACAAGCTGCAAGCTCGCCTTGCAGTCCTCTCTCTTCCTCTCTATCACTACCACCCCCCCCCCACATGGTCTGGTGAGCTGTGGTCACGCTAATGTTTACAAGTAGAGCCGGGTTTAGTGACGGCTATTAGGGGCAGATAATTTAGTTTGAAACGATTTTAAACTAAGAGGAGGTAACTAAGAGGAGGCTGGTTTCACGGGGGGGGGGGGGGGGTGTAGGGTAGGGGTTGGGCAGCATTGGTACTGTCGAATTCACATTTAGAAATATATTTTAGTTTGAAGAGATAGATAGAGGCGTAGCGGCCCTTCCCGGCGCCCGGGGACAAACTTTCGTTTTACCCCCCCCCCCCCCTCAAACTTTCGATTTGCACCCCCCCCTCAAACTTTCGATTACTTTTTCCAGCCCATTTTAGCGCCCCCTAAGGTCGGCGCCCGGGGACATATGTCCCCCCCCCTGCCCCCCCCCCCCCCCATCGCTACGCCTCTGGAAATAGAAACAGAAATAGGTTGTAAAATAACTGCAAACAACTTATCTATTTAACATTTTGAAGCGTAAATGATTTTATCTAATAGAATTTGAGTTTCTGATTAAGATTTTTTATTATTAGGCCTACATAAGTGAAACTTTAAAAGATTTAATTAAAGGATTAAAAACATTAATGTGTTGTGTTCATTGTTTTTGTTTTGTGTTTTGTATTTTGTTTTATTTATGTGTTGCGTTATTTTGTGTTTTGTTTTGTATTTCATCTTTCTTTTCTACTCTTCAAAAAGTTTTTAAAATTTTACATCATATCGAACAATACTATGCAGCCAATATTTCTTTCGTACATTTTTCTCCGGGCGGGGCATTTCAAAAACTAAAACTGTGTTGGAGGCGTTTTAATTTTTCGGGGGGGGGGGGGGTACATTGTCTCTACAATACCATGTTAAAAGTAACTACCTTCCTTTCACAGGTCAATAATTTTGTAAAAGATGGCTACCCCTCTCCACAGGTCAATAATTTTGTAAAAGATGGCTACCCCTCTCCACAGGTCAATAATTTTGTAAAATATGGCTACCCTTCTCCACAGGTCAATAATTTTGTAAAATATGGCAACCCTTCTCCACAGGTCAATAATTTTGTAAAGTATGGCAACCCTTCTCCACAGGTCAATAATTTTGTAAAGTATGGCAACCCTTCTCCACAGGTCAATAATTTTGTAAAGTATGGCAACCCTTCTCCACGGGTCAATAATTTTGTAAAGTATGGCAACCCTTCTCCACAGGTCAATAATTTTGTAAAATATGGCTACCCTTCTCCACGGGTCAATAATTTTGTAAAGTATGGCAACCCTTCTCCACAGGTCAATAATTTTGTAAAGTATGGCAACCCTTCTCCACGGGTCAATAATTTTGTAAAGTATGGCAACCCTTCTCCACAGGTCAATAATTTTGTAAAAGATGGCTACACTTCTCCACAGGTCAATAATTTTGTAAAGTATGGCAACCCTTCTCCACAGGTCAATAATTTTGTAAAGTATGGCAACCCTTCTCCACAGGTCAATAATTTTGTAAAATATGGCTACCCTTCTCCACAGGTCAATAATTTTGTAAAGTATGGCAACCCTTCTCCACAGGTCAATAATTTTGTAAAGTATGGCAACCCTTCTCCACAGGTCAATAATTTTGTAAAATATGGCAACCCTTCTCCACAGGTCAATAATTTTGTAAAGTATGGCTACCCTTCTCCACAGGTCAATAATTTTGTAAAGTATGGCTACCCTTCTCCACAGGTCAATACCCGGGTAGCTGTGTCTACCAGTACGGGGTGCCCCGGGCCGCCGCGAACGTCCGGGAGAGAAAGCGAATGATGAGCATCAACGGAGCATTCGAGGAGCTGCGTCTGCACGTGCCCACCTTCCCGTTTGAGAAGCGCTTGTCCAAGATCGACACGCTGCGGCTGGCCATCGCCTACATCGCGCTGCTCAGGGATATACTGGTCTCGGGTTCGGATCCCCTGGAGTTTGTTGAGGCCAGCATGCACCGCAGGGACGACAACACGTCAGAGTGGAACACAAGCGGTAAGGCCGGGCGGAGGGGGGGGGGGGTATGGGGGTGTGGTAGGTAACTTAAATACAGTTGGTACAAGGGACGGACTGGTCGGATGGTAGCGCGCTCGATTGCTAACCCGAAAATGAGTTCGGATCTTAGACACGAATCGTTAATACGTCACCCAGTCCTCCCAGCTCTAATGGGTACCTGACTCAGCTTAGGGAACGTAGAGGCAACTGGGGATAGTGTTGCCAACACTATCCCTTCTTATGCCGAGGTCACCGAACTACTTCACCTGACTAGGTTCTAAAGCGTCCTTCATTTTTGGTGCAGTTGGTAACGATTTTTAGATAGTTTAAGGGCTATTGGTTTAGTTTCTAGTTTAGCTTAAGTTATCTGTCTTCCGCATCTTTCAAAAGTTTGTTTAGGTCAAAAGACTGTAACTTACCAAACGTTTTCTCCCCAGATCTGATGTCGCGTCTCTCATGGGTTCGATGGGAGAACCTACGCTGAGTGCCGCGGATGAACTTGTTTAAAAATAACTTTTCAAAGTGGCACGTGACAGCTAATTATAGCACAAAGATGGTGTGGTTGTTATTCCGACTGGCTGCTCACGTTTTCTGTTCCTGGTCTGTCCAATGTTGTCAGAGAATTGGAAGCAGACGTTCAAGGATACAAGAACTAGAGGAAAACCTGAACAAAATGTTTAGAATTGCTTCCTACAGTTATCCTTGGGAAGTGGTGTAGGGGGGGGGGGGGAGAGAGAGGAGGGGTGTTGTGCGCATTTGTGTTTTTAAGGTGATTAAAACCATCCTTGAACTTCCGAAATAAAAAAAAATCTCACGTTAAATTACAGCTGTTAACGATTATTCACAAGATTCGCTATATTTTATAATTTCATAAAATCACATGGTTATTATGTGAGTAAATACCCCCCCCTCTCCCAAATGACTCAATTCTGCCTGCGCCCCTGTTCATGGTCATGTGACTAGTTTTTCCAAATTTTGGCTTTTACTTGTAGGCCTGTGTTGTTGATGACAGTTATTTCGTTGAATTAACTCATTAAACCAGAAAGGAAGGGAGGTTATCGTCTGGACATGAGTGGTGTTGACATGCATCCACTCCTACTGTTTCTGACATCGTTTTAAGGGGCTGGAACTGTTTTGGATTTCAGTGTTACAGTTTACTGTAAGCATTTCATTGTCACGATTGGACAATAATCTTTTGGCTTTATTTTAAAAACTTTTTAGTAATTTCACGACGTCCGCGATTTTAAAAATTAATTTGACGCACTTCTAAATCAATCGCAGTAATTAAAGTAATTTCATTAAAAATTTCCATATACATTCATAAGAAAGAAAAAAATATATCACATTTTAATATAATTACATATTAATTAACTGATTAAAACGTAGTTTAAAGGTTATATTAAATAACAAAAGGGGAGGTAACATCTAAGCACTTGTGAACCTCCCTGAATAGGTTACGGCGTAGAAATGTTGGTCACGGGTTGTACGTTTCACGCCTCGCCTGAGATTCGACAATGAACATTGAGATTAGGCAAATCATAATTTTTCTGCAGTATATATCGCAAGCTACTGATTGGGTTTTGAAGCAAATATTTTTAGCTGCATGTGGTGCCGGAATGAAAAACTTAAATTATAGCATGTAATTTTCATTTTTAAAATTCATTATTACCAACAAAAAAAAAAAAAAAACAACATAAGACAAGAAAAAAAAATGTAATCAGCGTTTTTTCTTACACTGAAAATTAAAAATTCCCACTTTATTAAAACATTTTAACAGCCATGCTTATACCAAAGAAAGCAAGTTTGTTTTTTATTGTGTGCATTTAAAAGCCGTTTAAAAAAAAGTTTTCTTCACTGGCAAGTCTACATGCTGGTTTATTATCTTTTTTTTTGTATATCATGACTGTGTTGGTTTAAAGTTACTGAGCACAAGTTGTTCTGTATGTTGAGAGGAAGCCATATAATCTTTTAACAGATAAATAAACTGCTGGCTCAACATACTTCAAGATTACCTCTTAAATAGTCACAGCCCATTCACACAACAAACAAACACGAAATGTAACAAACAAATAAAAACAACAAATTCTACAAAAATATAAAAATAAAATATAACAAACACTAAATGTTGGAAAACTTTTTTATTAGTTAAACAAAAGAATCAGATGCTACAAGCAAACATACAACAAGCTTTAATCATAAAATCCTTATCTAAACTTCTACATGTTGCATGTTGGTAGAGGCTGGGACTGATTGTTCTATATTAGCTTGCTTGTTGGAATCTAACTGATAACATAAAGTCACACTTTTACCCTGTTGTACAGATGGACCTACAGAAGCTGTAGCTAAATATATAAGTACACCGAGCACAATAATCACTACACAACATCTAAATACTAAAAGAGAATTAATGAAGGTTGAAATTGCCTTATAATGAAAGCCAAACAGTTGTAAAAAAATGTACCTTCTTTCTTACAGGTTTCATGAAGTAAATTTGGTATAATCAAAATAAAAAATCAGGGTGAAAAGAAGTTTAAAAATACACAAATTATAAATATTTTAATACTTAATATAGAACAAAAATATTAATCAATTTAATACATGAAAAGCATGATATAAATGATTGTAAAAAAAAAAATAAAAAAAAAACTGGAATGTATAATATTGCACATAATTATTGCCAAAAAATAATGGTCCAAATAAAAATGCCTAAATCTATGGCAACATTTAATAAATAAATCACAGTGTTGTGAAAAAAAATCAGGCATTGATATGTCCTGTGTATAAAAAATGGACTAAAACAAATATATTACACATGGTATAACTATTTGATGTAGCACATCTACAATGGTAATGTTTGCATGTTGCAACAGACAAACACCAATGTGTACACCAATATATGGAACACATATGTCTACTTAGTTCTTGCATGTAAGATATTCAAAGTACACATTCTACATCAAACATAATATACATCAGTCAAGTCCACAGGCCAACATACAGGGAGTATTGGTCATCATATTGCCCACAAGCACCATGCAAAATGACTGTAGAGTCACAAGTCATGGATGGGCTAACTTGTTGGATCAGAAGAGATCTCTAGCACTGCAACTTAGTAGCAGTCACAACAAATATCTCTCTACATCCACTCTTACGGATTAACATTTTTCTAACTCAGTACACAACTTGCAATGAAACTCACTTTTAAATTGAAAAATTGTAACATTTTAGTCATGCTTAAAGCAAAAATTAAATAAGTAATTAAAAAATGCGACATTTAATTAAGATATAGAATTATATTGCACAAACTCTAAACAAAACTTGTTTTTATTGGTGTAAATCTAAATGTAAGCAAGCTTTGGTATGCATCAGATGAAAGCACATAGAAAAAAATTATTGAGCCGGTCTATCAGAGGTAGAAGTTGATCTCCATTGTAGCCAGGTGTTGGAAAATCTGCTTCAGCTTGGGGAAACTTGCCTCGTTGTAGTTGGCCACTATTTCGTCCACGTCTTCGCAGCATTTTTTTTCCAGTTCCCGCAGCTGGGCCAGCACGCAGTGACCTTTCTCCTCCTGTGTGTCCATGAGGTTACAGAGTTTCTTGTGACCCCGGTACAAGGCGTGACCCTTCTCTGCCTGCTCGGTGCCAGCTTCACTTGGGGGAGACACGGTGACGTCACCCACGGCAGCGCCAGGGCCGAAGAAGAATGGCTTGTAGATGGAGGTGGCTGGGTTAGGAGTGCCAGTGAACCAGTGGACGCTGGGTGCCAGGGCAGAGGGAGGAAGTAGGACAGACACCTGGCTGCCAGCGGTGATAAAGCCTCCGTCCATCATGCAAATACCTCCGTCTTCATCTCGCAGGATTTTGAACATGTCTTGGTAGCCAAATTTACCTGAGTAACAGAATTTGGTGATTAGCAGACAGAACAACAGGGGTTGATGACAGCACAGCAGGGGTTGATGACAGCACAGCAGGGGTTGATGACAGCACAGCAGGGGTTGATGACAGTACAACAGGGGTTAAGGGACAGCACAGCAGGGGTTGATGACAGCACAGCAGGGGTTGATGACAGCACAACAGAGGTTGATGACAGTACAACAGGGGTTGATGACAGCACAACAGGGGTTAAGGGACAGCACAGCAGGGGTTGATGACAGCACAGCAGGGGTTGATGACAGCACAACAGAGGTTGATGACAGTACAACAGGGGTTGATGACAGCACAACAGGGGTTAAGGGACAGCACAGCAGGGGTTGATGACAGCACAGCAGGGGTTGATGACAGCACAGCAGGGGTTGATGACAGCACAGCAGGGGTTGATGACAAAACAACAGGGGTTGATGACAGCACAGCAGGGGTTAAGGGACAGTACAATAGGGGTTGATGACAGCACAGCAGGGGTTGATGACAGCACAGCAGGGGTTGATGACAGCACAGCAGGGGTTGATGACAGCACAGCAGGGGTTGATGACAGCACAGCAGGGGTTGATGACAGCACAGCAGGGGTTGATGACAGCACAGCAGGGGTTGATGCCAGCACAACAGTCACAATAATGTCAACTTAGTTTTTAAGTCAGCCACAAAATTTTCTTTATTCAATAAAGACTTTTAATTTAAAAAATTAAAAAAAAAAAGCTAATTTATTGATTTTAATTTTGCATTTGTATAATTAGAAAAAGCAATATCTACCTGTGTTTGCAGCCTTTTCCATGAGCTCCCTCCCATGTCGGAATCTGAAACAAGTGCTGTTGGCCATGTCATGTGCTGACAAGGACTGAGAACAGAAAGTTGTCTTGAAGTCAAACGGCCCCATGTCTTCAGTGTACAGACCTAAACTTTTGGCTTCTTCTATTAAGT
This sequence comes from Physella acuta, assembly GCF_028476545.2. NCBI lineage: Eukaryota > Metazoa > Mollusca > Gastropoda > Physidae > Physella > Physella acuta. The sequence continues at coordinate 264,734 of NW_026731852.1, forward strand.
TAGGAGAGGTCAGGTCCATTTTGGTTCTTATGCTTAATTCATTGGAACAGTTTCTGTAGCCCTCTGTAAGAAAACATGGTGTTGTAGTTTGTACATTTGTTTTAGCTAAGGTAATACAATATGTAATATTATAACAGTTAAATGTATATGAATGTATGTTGCGAGTATGTGTCAGAAAAAGGCGAGATAAATATAAAATATAGTGTGGGTGTACGCATACGCGAGAGGAAGGGAAGAGAGAGATAGGCGCGGAAAAAAGATGGCGAAGTCTGGAGGTGATCACGATGCTTGTATGAACCAATAAAATATGAAATTTGCAGAAACAAGGCTTGATTTTTGGTTTTGTGTGTGTGTTATAGAAAGGTAGGAGAAAAGCCTGTGACAAATATGTATGACAGAAAGTAAACAGAGTAAGGAATGCACCATGTGCTAACACTGTAGACACCAGGTTGGGGTAGTATGACTCTGCTAGCTGTTTCTCTGATAACTAACAAAATCAAGAAAGCAAATGTTTGATCACCTGTGTCAGGCAGTTTGAATGTCTCTGATTTCTAATGAACATCTCAATCTAATCCACATGATGTTTCAACAAAACAAAACCAATGTATTGCTTGAATAAGCTAAACAGCAGCATCAATTCACTTAAATGCACTCTATAGGATTATCCATTACTATTGTAACCCTCACTCAGTGGGGATGCTTTTACCCACTGAGGTGTTGTGGTTTAAGACGGGCTGACCCTGAGATTCAGTACACACCGACACCGACAGTTGTTGTCCAGTACTCGTTTATTTACAGCATCGAGCCATGACGGCGATGCAACACAGTAGTACAAACGAACTAGCCAAGATAGACCAAAAGATCCAAACAATCCAAAAGACCAAAAGATCAAAAGATCAAAATAGAAAAAGAACTGTAGCCCTAAAACAAATGTAAAATAAAAAAGTTACATTCAGGACAACACCACGTGTAAGCTACAATATACACGGGTACAATAAATTATGTTTTCGGCCAGTACACAGTACTGCCAACAAGTACCAATAAGTAGTACTACAAAATAAATACTTAATTTAATACATCACCCTAACTAGTGTGCACATGCAGCACTAGCAGGAATACATAAGTAAGTATTTTAACAAACATAATTTAAATATCTACACTACCTTCATTAGGTCTACATCTTGGTCCACAGACAGCAGCCTTGCGTGTGCGACACGGCTAGGCACATGTCACATGACATGGAACACAGGTAATTTCGCTCACAAAAGCATAAAAAAACGTCAACAGTTCAGTTGCAGTCCCACAGGGGCCGCAACCCAATGAATAAAAACTTCATAGTTTTATCCCCCTTTGGCTGGTAACCATATGTGTTACACTATAATAAGAAACCCTCAGATAAAATTGATAATATAGAGTAACTGATAACTTGATCAAATGTCTCCATCAGATAAAAACATAATATACAAAACAATACAAAAACCCGCAAACTGTTCTATCCACCTACCTGTTATTTTCTCAGCAGCCCACAGTCTTCCAGCTGTCTCAAGAACCCAGGCTTCTGAGCTGTCTGCTATGAGGAAGCTGTTGTGGAAACACCATCCATTTTTGCCTGGCTCATCAGTACATGGCCCACCCTGGCCTGGGTTTTCTAGCAATGTGGTGAGGATGTTCAGTGCCTCGGATGCTGAGGAAGCCCTCTCTAGGCTCAGCCTACAACATACAGAAACAATGGGTGAATTATGTCAGCCTACAACATACAGGAACAATGGATGAATTACAATGTCAGCCAACAACATACAGGAACAATGGATGAATTACAATGTCAGCCTACAACATACAGGAACAATGGATGAATTACAATGTCAGCCAACAACATACAGGAACAATGGATGAATTACAATGTCAGCCTACAACATACAGGAACAATGGATGAATTACAATGTCAGCCTACAACATACAGGAACAATGGATGAATTACAATGTCAGCCTACAACATAAGGGACAATGGCTGAATTACTATGACAGCTATTAACATACAAGGAAATTGGGTGGTACCCTCTGATATACAGGCTGAAATGAGTTTTCTTTATAAATGTACAGCTTTAGCTTAGCCAAATAGATTGCAAGACAAGTGAAATAAAGTGCGACTACTCTATTATTATACTGCATCTTTTTTCTTTTTTTACTGACATAAGTACACTTGTTTGATGTAATATTCTATGACTCTAGTAGGTGCATATATTGTAAATAAAGAACAACTATTATATCTTGTTGATTTAACAAAAAGTGTACACACATCAATAAGATTTCATTGAAAACATGTTACCTGACTAGGTCAGTTCCAAGAAGTTTTTTCTCTAAATCTTCTGGTCCATTTAATTTGGTCCAAACTGGTGCATTCCCAACAGCCACACCCTTGTCATTAGCTCCCATCTCTGCCCCCCACATCCATGAGGGTTTACTCAAGATGACAGCATTTGTGTGTCCTACTTGATCCAGCTCAATGTAAGTACACTACAACATACACAAATGGATTGATACAACTACACTACACCAAACAAAATAGATTAATACAACTACACTACACCATACACAATAGATTAATACAACTAAACTATGCCATACACAAATAGATTAATACAGCTACGCTACACCATAAACAAATAGATTAATAGTTACACTTCACCATACACAGATTTATACAGCTACATTACACCATAAACAAATAGATTTGTACAACTACAGTACACCATACACAAATAGATTAATACAGCTACGCTACACCATAAACAAATAGATTAATAGTTACACTTCACCATACACAGATTTATACAGCTACATTACACCATAAACAAATAGATTTGTACAACTACAGTACACCATACACAAATAGATTAATACAGCTACACTACAATATACACAAATAGATTGATACAACTAAAATACACCATAAACAAATAGATTGATACAGCTACTCTACAACATACACAAATAGATTGATACAACTACAGTAAACAATACACAAATAGATTGATACAATTACACTACAATATACATGAATATATAAATATATACACAAATATACACTAACACTGCAAAATAAACATCAATATAAAAACACTAGAACACTAATATATCAACACAAGAACATGAGAAATTGAGATGGAGTTGCACTGTAACTTGAATATCTCACATACTGATCATGGACTAAACTCCTAAGGCATCCTTAATCCGGCAACTCAAGTTAAGAGAACTTAAGGCTGACCACACTATCCCTTCATATGCCTAGGCCAGGGAAAATCTACTTCACCTGCCCTATCTACTGTCATGCTTAAATCCAAAAAGAAATCAAAACAAGAACAATACAACATACAAAATATAACAGTATAATAAAACTAAAACGTCTACATTTGTTCAGTGAAAATGCCTCCAGTACACATAAGTAAAGAGAATGCATTAACTTTGTTTCTTACAAAACTTACAATTTGTAAGATTAGTCCATTAAAAGAAAAAAAATTATCTTGGTCATCTTGAGACTACCAGTAAAAATCATCTACTCAACTGCTCAATGTAACTGCCTGTCATATATTAAATGAAAAATAAAACTACCTTGACTTTTTCACCATCAGGGTAATCTTTGGGTGGACAGTATATGACATCTTGCACTTCTGAAGCTGGTCTGTTGGAGTTCTTCCCAAACACAACAGCATTATGGGAGGTCACAGGGGGCAGCACCACAAATAAATCAGCCATTATCCTTGCTGAAAGCAGAAATTATTAACATATTTTACACATTTGAAAAGATGGTTATTGTTATACAACCATCTTCATTGGATGTTAGTTCTTTATTTCTTATTTGAGGTGAGCTCTGAGAGGTATTTTTAGCTACACATGGAAATAATGTAAAACCAAGACATTTGGTTGTATTAGAAAAATAGTTACTAAATAATATTTCTAGCAACTTTGATATGTGTATATTCCTCGTTATTTTCAGATCTATTGGTTATTTTTTTATAATCGTTAGATTATAGTAATCTTGTCATAAACAATTCAGAACCTTGGTTCCAATAAATAAAGCAGGCTTACAAATCAGCACTAGATCAAGTTTTTTCTACAGGTTTCACAGTGTGTGCTATAAAAATTATTTTCTTTATTTTGAATTGTAACTTTTGCGGGGGTTCCTCAAACTCAACTAAGCTTCAGTTAAGAAAGTGAACATGACTATGGCTTTGAAATTGGCATATGGAAATGTAGCATTGACCATCCTGGTCCAACTACAGAGAAGAATAGGCACCACCAATGCGGATGTACTGAGGCATTACTTCATTGTCACTCCCTTTTGGGAAGGCCTGAGGTTAAGGAATGTGACGTTATATATTTTGTATTTATGTGAAAATTAAAATGACAGAATTGTGCACAATTGAGGGACTTAAGCTTATAGTAACTTGAGGGGTAGAGTGTTTGTAGGTTAGGTGGGAGGGGCACAAAATAAGTCATCATTTACTGCGTTGACAAAACTATGCTTAAGATGACAAGTCCCTTTGAATCTACTAAGTCTCATGAACCTATGGCCTAGTCCTACGCCCATGTGTCTTGCTGGCTCTGATGGGGGTTTGCTTGTGATGTTGCGCCCATTTGAGTCTACCTAGCTTAGACTTAGGTAGACTTCAGCTCGTAAACACAGTGACAGGTCTCGAGTCTTGAATTTTTTTTTTATTGAACCTAGTTTTCTCTAGATCTAGAATTGACTGGACTGACTCTAGTAGTCTAGCCTAGCTAGATCTAACTATAATTAATTTAATAACTTACTTAGCCTAAATTCTTCTTCTTCTTCGTTCTTAATTGAGAATATGGTGGAGGATTTAGACAACAAGTCCAACTTTGTGAATAAACCGGACTGTGGTCTCCAGATCAGCAGGTGCCCCATATAATTTTTCCCTGAGTGGATTGAGCAGGGGCCAGTGTCTGACTCGCGCCTGGCTATATAAAGAACATTCCTGGAGGACGTGCTCCGTATTTTCCGAGGCCATACCACAAGGGCATATTTCGCCACACCCAATTTTTTAGTTTTTTATGCATGTGTTGATTTAGTCTGTTATGGCCTGCTCTAAGTCGAAAGATTATGTATTGTTGTTTTCGTGTCAAATTATAATATCCATCATCTTTGTTGTAGTGAGGGTGTGTGTCAGACCACATTTGCGGTTGTTTGTTTTTTATTATTCTTTTTATTTCTTTTGGGTGTAGCGAGATTTCCACCAAATTTTGCCAGCTGGTCTGCGATCTCGTTACCCTGGATCTGGCAGTGGCCTGGGATCCACTGCAGCACAATTCTGCTGCAGGTATTTATTAGCCTTTCTAGTGCTGTCCTAAGTGATTGAGTATAGGACTCTGGATTTTTTAGGGATTGCAGGACAGATTTGGCATCTGTAAGAAATACTATCTGACTATTTGGAGATTCAGGGTGTTCTGACAGGAGGTTTGCTGCATGCTCTAAAGCTTCTTTTTCTGCCCTAAAATTGTCGGATAGGCTGCCTGTGGCTATTGACTGTTCCAGGCTTTCTCCGCTTGGCCATTCAATAAGGACGCCAGCCCCTCCATTTTTTGTGGCATCTTCAGCTGAGCCATCTGTGAATACTCTAATTCAGGTATTGCTGGGGTACTGATCCTTAATGTGTTTATTTGTTATTTTCTTTAGTTCTTCTTGATCATAGTCAGATTTTTTTTCTATGGTGTCTATTGAGTCACTAATGGTTAAATGACAGTGGTGATCCAAGGCGGGTAGAGGTTTTGAGTTTTGATTGCTTCAGGAATGATGTTTTCAATTTCATATTTCTTTTTTAGATTCTTTGCTTCTTTGATGAAACATTTATTAATATAGAATATACTTGAATATAATATAGACTAGATCTATTAAAATCTAGATTCTCTAGATCTAGTAGAGATCTAAGTTTTAATAGATCTATAGGCCTATTTAATAATACCGGCTAAGTCTAAGAGTAAGACTAAGCACTAAGAGTCTAAGACTAAGAGTAAGAACTAAGAAGAACTTATTAATATTCAGTTATTAACTTATTACTAAAATATTAGGCCCTACTTAATACTTATTATTTTAAGACTGAAGAGTGAAGAAGATTAGTTAGACTAGAAGAATAAGAAGATTGCTTCAGTTTTATTTTTAAATCATCAGTCTCAGTAGGCCCTAATTGTTAATTATTAATTAATTAGACTAATTAGTAGAAAACGAATAGAATTAACCTTTGGGTCCTTTGCCTAATAAATATTAGATCTCTATATCGTATTTCTGGAGCAGAGTTGTCTAGAAACACTGGAATCTATAATGATTTTTAATGTTGCAGACTATGGTGGAATGAGAGTGAGTGGAATCACTTGATTTCTTCGATTAATCAAGGGATGCCACTGTTATTTAATGCCCCTTTCTTAGCCCGAGAGCATTACCTTTTCCTGAAACGATTTGCAAAATTGAAAGCGAAACAAGGGAAGGGACTTCACTGTGAAATACTTTTTAGGTTCTGCTGTAGAATACTTAGTCTTAGTAAGTTAGTAACATACATACAACAATAGATCTAGATCTATTTAATATTTAATTTAAGTTCATACACATTTATCTATTAATTATAATTTAGGTAAAAATTTAGAGAAAACCCTTGATATTTCATAGTATCCGCCGCCAACCAATCAAACGCGCGCTTTCAGCGCGTTTTGGTTGGCGGCTGACGTCACGATGACGTCACGCGACCCGTAAACACGGCGTTTTTGGAGCTAAAAAGGGCCGAAAAAGCCATTTTTTCTACGTGTAGTTCGGATTTTTTTACGTTTTTTAAAATGGGCCCGAAAATGACCCTTTTTAGAAATGGACATAGCCATTTTTTCGAAGAATTAATTTAAAAAAGGGCTGTTTTGAGCTATGTTTCCATGTAAACAAAGGCCCATGTCAACACGTGTCAAACCACGTGAAGGCACCCGATCGACGATTTCGGTCACGCATGAGTGGTTTTCGTACGTTCTCGTGAACTAAATACCAGTTTCTTGACAACAAATTGGAAAACGACAATTTCGTGAAAATAACGACCCTAGCCTAGAGGAATGGCTTTTGAAGATTATTAAATAAAAATCGATGTATTGGCTACATGTGTTGATTCTAAAGTTGTCTAGCCTATAATTGACTAGTAGGGCATGCTGAAACAACGGCCTTAGGGCGCCGTGTAGTGTGTAGTTTCGCCGCTAAATGTAAATTAATCAGCCCGGCCGCAGATCGACCGCAAACTGTTAAGTTGGTTGAATGTGAAAAGCATACTACTTACAAATTACTTTTGAATATTCACATCACACAAAATAATCCCAAAGAAAGCACAAAATAAAATCCGTTAGAAAAGCATCACCATGAAATTTGAAAACCACAGTATGTCAACCTTAACCAGCCATCTTTGGCTCGATCTAGATCTAGAGGTCATTCTTTAGCCTACACATGTGCCTTGTCAACCAATTTAGTTTCTGACGGTACACGACATTTAGATCAATATATTAATTAACAAACTAACTGAATTCCAACATTCTATCACTCTAATCCTAAAATGAAACAGAATTTGAAGCACAATGATCTAACGAATAAATCCCACTCTAAGTAAGTGTCGCAGCTTTAATCCTGGATAGAACCATAGTGTGTAGTCGTGTTGTGAGTAAACTTGCACGAGATAAAACGCCGACCTAGACCTTCCTGATGTGTATGGCCCCAAAGTTAAATGCTGGGAGTAGGGGAGGGGAATTTAACACCAGAATAGATTTTTTTTCAATAGTTTAGTAGTTCACGCATCCTAACGGGGTTGAAAGTGTAACTTTATTATATTCAACTAGGCAAAAGGTGGAGGGTGGGGTCATTTAAACGACGGAGCTATATTTGTAGTCCACGAATACGGGGAAGCCGGTATTTGAAGCCGGCATTTCATTATCGTCATTGCTATTGAGTACAACCCTTTATTCTAGTTTAATGCTCGACTAAGCTACTCATTACGAAATCTAAAAAATGCCGTAGTGCTACCATGCAAAAGTAGCCTAATATTTCTACTGAATGGGGTAGGTATTTGACTGTGTTTATTTAAATGCAGATCCCGTTAGCCTAAAAATATTTGGATACACATTTTAGTTATATAGTAAGGATTAATTTTATAATACAATGCATATATTCTGGTAGTCCTTCAAGTATTAGTAGTTATTGGACTATCCATAACTTGTATTTCAAAGATTTATAATGAGCGGGATGCACTCGATGTTTTAAGTGCTACATTCGGTAGCTGTTACTTTGTGCATGACAACATCCCAATAGTTCACTGTTAATAATGTAACCTGAGCTTGACGAGACTCCCATCGCCAAGCAATCGTATGATAGACCCAGCAAGCATCACTCGTTAAATTCGACATGACTATACCAGTCCTTGATTTTCATTACTGCCTTGAAACGCATAGTTCTTGGTTTAAAAAAAAAAACGTCTTCCCCCCCCCCCACCCCTTCCCGCTAGCGCCGACGTCATCATAAGCCAATACCACGGTGCATTTTTTTTTCACCGAGTATAACACACACCTCTCTCCCCCTCACAGCAAGCGCCAACAACGGTCGCCCAAGGCCAATAACACGCACCACGGTGGATTTTTTTTTCACCCACCCGCCGCCTTACAGCATACCGCTAGTCTTTACAAACGGGGTTACAAGTTTAACTTTGAGTTCAAGAAGGGGAGAGGGTGGTATTGAAACAACGATGTTCTTTAATAATATGTTTAATAGTACAAATACATAGTAAGAAATTATACTTACCTACTTCTATAGCATCATACATAATTTTATAATTAGCAAATTAATTAATTAATTAAGTCTAATGATAATGAAGGGAGATAGTTTATTTTGGTTAAGGCACGACACACAACACTATGCGTGCGTGGTATGTGGCCTGACCGACCGAAAGGAGATTGTTTATATTATTGTTTTGAGTTTATATTTAACTCAATGCAACGAGCCCGCCGGTTGGCTGAGGCCACGCCGGGGGGACGATCTGTCCGGGATTCAAAGGGTCGATTCTAAATATCATCCATAATTTATATTAGAGTCTAGATCTCTATATTAACTTTATTAGTTATTAGACTAGATTCTACCTAAATAAATTGTCTAGAGTCTAGGTACTAGGTAGAATTATAGGTAATCTATCGTTTTGGGTACGTAAAATCGCCCGCGATTTGTAATGTGAAAAACAGGTGACTCCTTAAGTTTTAATAATTATTTCACATTTTGAGGAGGATTTATGTTTTAAAAAATTCAAAAATGTTTCCTTGATTCATTTATGTACCTGTTTTTAAACAATTGAATTAAAACTATTCCGTAATAAATGAAGACTAGCGATGTTTCCAACAGATGCAACCATGCTCATCTACTATAGCAGCCATCTTGTCTAAGTTTTATTTTTATAAGCTTTTAGCGCCAGATTCAGGGGGAAGCCACTCTATTTTACAAATGGCTGCTGTTTATATAGCAAATCTTGCTCTCAGACACTGCTGTTTAAAGTTAATTTCTGGCCTATATCGATATATTTAGCCATTGATTTAGGTTTATTATTCATTTATCTATAATATTTGACACAAAAGTATGACAATATACTTCTATTAAAGCCTTGACAATGAGGTAACGTTTTCGTACATAAATAGCCGCGGGCGATTTTACGTACCCAAAACGATAGATTACCGAATTATAGAATACCCACAAGTTTATGGTTATTTTAAGCAACATTTTAAAAATTAAATTAAGGCAAGTACTCTGTACTGTAGGCCTATCCTATCCTATTAAGATTTTATTTATTATTTAATGTTTTGATTTTAATTTTTTAGCGCAATTTCCATACGGACAATTGCGATTATTAACTCGTCAAGGATGTGTGTGCGATGTATGTCCGCAGCTTTAAGTGGTATCTCCTCCTCAACGAAGCAATATCGAGGACTAGTTCCAAAGCAAATATGTTAAGCAAGTTCCGAGGATGATTGTGGGCCAAAAAATTTCTGGGAATTCCTTCCTGGATTTCCCGGAAAAGCCAAAAAACCTCGAAAAAATACAGTTTTTGGCCCATATCTCGGCAACCAGACCACTTAGTGACTTGAAACATTTACCAATCGATTCCTGCCATAATTTAGAACAATATTGCCGAAGAAAGTTTTCGAAAATATCCTTTAGTTCGGTCACAAAAAATTAATTAAGGAAATTGCGCTTAAATTGTCACTAGACTTGTTATTAACTTGTTATAGTAGTTATTAATAAGTAACATATTAATAATAAAAAATCAGTTTAGTAAAAGTTTAGTTTAGTTAGTTCCCAGTAGTCTAGTACTAGATTCTAGTAGTAGTACTGACCACTGTTGAACTGTTAGTTTTCTGTTAGGTTGGTGTACTGTTAGCTATCGGCTCATAGAATCTAGAATCTAGTCCCTCAGAATCAGAGTTAACCATCTATTCTCAATCTCACTGACAGATTGTATAGTACAGTACTGTGAGTAGTCTGAACTGTTGTTAGTTACTTGATTTCTTTAATCTAACTCAAGTGTTGGAGTGTAGTCATAACAATAGGCTACAATTCAATAAATTAATAATATTATTATTACCATCTAAGTGTATCATTATTTAATATTTATAGGCCTTTTTAAGTTAAACATTAAGCTTTTCTCCAGTTATGTAAGGGATTTTTTTTTATTTTGAAATATCCAATGCAATTTAAATGATGTTTGTACTCTCTTGTTGAAAACTGTTCAATCAAGTATCTGATATCTGCAACTACTTTCACACAGACACGCAGACAAAAGAAGTCCAAATACTTTAACGTGTAATCTAAATGTTACGTTTGAATTTTGAAGGTCTTGGAGAGCCATGATTAGTGATGATGTGGTCAAATGTTAGAACTTTTGTTCGGTAACCTGAAAGACTCAAGTTCAGGTCCCGGGCTCAAGTCTGTAGGATGTCCCTGGGTCCACCCAACTCTGATGGGTACCTGACTCATGTTAGGGATGCAAAGGTGGCTGAGCATCAAATTGACCACACTATCCCCTTGTATGGAAAAGTCATTTAAAATTTAAACAGATGAACTCTACTTCCTCTGCCCCAGGTGTCTTTAGTACAAGCAGGGAAAAGATGATGATGATAATTAACTTTTTAAGAACAACATTCCAAGCCAAGTTTGTAAAGCTGTTTTTTTTTTCTGGTGGGAGTTGGCAACCCCTGAGAAAACCCATGGCAACCCGCTTGGGGGACAAGACCCACAGGTTGAGAACCCATGCCCTTCTAGATCTAGTGCTAGTTAGTTCTTCATAGTAACTAGTACAGATAGAGACTACGTATACTTCTCCATAGAGGAGGGTGTGTGAAACTTTTGGGGCATGCAGGATGGCTGATAATAGTTAAAGTTAAAGTAGGCTGTTTTGTCCAAGATGACGGAAAAAACACCTGATAATAATAAAATGTTTGGGTCATGTAGTAACGTGTCAGTGCTCTTTTGATAAGCGCTAGAGGAACTTGGACATTAACAGTTAATTTTGTTGGAGAATCCCAATTGCTGTCTAAAACACATTACACATCAATGTTTTAATTTTTATTAAAATCTTAGAGGGTTACTAGTAAAGCAAGCAGTGTTCATTTTTACAAAATTGTGTTCAGTTCTCCACATTTGGACATAGTAGGGTGCAAAAAAGCAACATGTGCAGTGATTGGTCATTTAGTGCCTAATCTCAAACTCTAGTTATATATTATGTACACTAGCAAACAGAGAAGATTTCTGAAATTACCTGCCAGACTTACAATTTTCTGCAGCATTGTAAAGAATTAGCAATGATAATCAATATTTTTAATCAGATTTTGATTTGAGATGGTTACATTTTTTTTTCTAATAGTAAGTGACATTACGTCTTACTATAAATAAATACCAAGCCAAGCATTACACATCTAATATTTTCAAGGTAAAGTAATCAGTATTTTTTATCTATATTTTAGAATATGACAGACAGAGACCCCATAAGTAGCTACCCTGGGGTAGAGGACTATATAGATTTCGCTGAGTCCTTGAAATCCAGGTTGACTAAGCTTGTGAATATTCAAGGGACTTCAAAATTACAGAAGAAAATCAATGCAGAAATAAAGTTTTTAAACTCAGTAAGTTTTTATATGAATTCTACTTACATTTTTAAAATTTCATTACAAGTATTAACCTTAAGTCTATGATTAAAATGTCAAATTGTATGTAATAATATTAGTTTTAATTTAAAAAAAAGTAATTTCTCACAGAATCAATATTAACTTACGGTTATTTTTTTTATTATGTAAATAATTTAAAGAGTTATTTCCCTTTCAATACCATACAAAAATATCACAAGAGCAAATTAATATGCTGGTGACTATTTTCTGTCATTAAATTTAAAGAAAATTGTTATTGTTATAATGTTGTTGATGTTGCTTGTACCTAATCTCTGAGGCTGTTTGTTATTATAATCACGTTTTGTGTGTGTGTGTGTGGGGGGGGGGGGTTGTTGTCCAGTTGCTAACTATTGTTAAAGAGCAACACATGAACTCAGTGCTTCCCTTTCTTTGGTGCTATGTTGGGAAATGATCATGTAAGCTAAGGTTTCATTACTTTAATGACATTACTTGTTTTGTTGAATTTGCTAAATACATTATAACTTAATTTAATAATTTTTTTGTTAACGGTGATAAAAGTAAGCACAGCTTAAAATAGTAGATGTACTGTGTTATGTTATAAAGAAAGCCCATGTTAAGATAGCAAGTGCTTTGTGTTTGTTAGAATAATAGAAACACATGTAAAGACAGCAAATGTTCTGTGTTTTAACTGCTGTAAAAGTAAGCACAGTACGGGTTCTGCATTTCTCTGGAAAATCTATTTTAAAGTCTGGTCCAGGATTAGGGTTGTATTGATTGGCTGACACTTGTTCCAGTCTTCTCGCCAGTCAGTGGTCTGAGTCTCACTATAGGCCAGTTTGTGTCTTGAATTGGGTCTCACTATAGGCCAGTTTGTGTTGGTCTGAGTCTCACTATAGGCCAGTTTGTGTTGGTCTGAGTCTCACTATAGGCCAGTTTGTGTTGGTCTGAGTCTCACTATAGGCCAGCTTGTGTTGGTCTGAGTCTCACTATAGGCCAGCTTGTGTTGGTCTGAGTCTCACTATAGGCCAGCTTGTGTTGGTCTGAGTCTCACTATAGGCCAGATTGTGTCTTTAATTGGGTCTCACTATAGGCCAGCTTGTGTTGGACTGGGTCTCACTATAGGCCAGCTTGTGTTGGTCTCACTATAGGCCAGCTTGTGTTGGTCTGAGTCTCACTATAGGCCAGCTTGTGTTGGACTGGGTCTCACTATAGGCCAGCTTGTGTTGGTCTGAGTCTCACTATAGGCCAGCTTGTGTTGGACTGGGTCTCACTATAGGCCAGCTTGTGTTGGACTGGGTCTCACTATAGGCCAGCTTGTGTTGGACTGGGTCTCACTATAGGCCGGCTTGTGTTGGTCTCACTATAGGCCAGCTTGTGTTGGTCTCACTATAGGCCAGCTTGTGTTGGTCTCACTATAGGCCAGCTTGTGTTGGTCTCACTATAGGCCAGCTTGTGTCTTGGTCTGAGTCTCACTATAGGCCGGCTTGTGTTGGTCTCACTATAGGCCAGCTTGTGTTGGTCTCACTATAGGCCATCTTGTGTTGGTCTCACTATAGGCCAGCTTGTGTTGGTCTCACTATAGGCCAGCTTGTGTTGGTCTCACTATAGGCCAGCTTGTGTTGGACTGGGTCTCACTATAGGCCAGCTTGTGTCTTGGTCTGAGTCTCACTATAGGCCAGCTTGTGTTGGTCTCACTATAGGCCAGCTTGTGTTGGTCTCACTATAGGCCAGCTTGTGTTGGTCTCACTATAGGCCGGCTTGTGTTGGTCTCACTATAGGCCAGCTTGTGTTGGTCTCACTATAGGCCAGCTTGTGTTGGTCTCACTATAGGCCAGCTTGTGTCTTGGTCTGAGTCTCACTATAGGCCGGCTTGTGTTGGTCTCACTATAGGCCAGCTTGTGTTGGTCTCACTATAGGCCAGCTTGTGTTGGTCTCACTATAGGCCAGCTTGTGTTGGTCTCACTATAGGCTAGCTTGTGTCTTGGTCTGAGTCTCACTATAGGCCAGCTTGTGTTGGTCTGGGTCTCACTATAGGCCAGCTTCTGTCTGATTGAGTCTCACTATAGGCCAGCTTGTGTTGGTCTCACTATAGGCCAGCTTGTGTCTTGGTCTGAGTCTCACTATAGGCCGGCTTGTGTAATGAATTGGGTCTCACTATAGGCCGGCTTTATCAAGTTTATGTCTTGTTAAACTACTGGCTATCTATAAATCCCACGTCTTTTTAGGTTAACCACGGGCTGTATATCAAGCTCGTGTGTTATTGAAACTGTCTATATATCAAGCCCATGTCTTATTGAAACTGACTGTATATCAAGCTCGTGTGTTATTGAAACTGGCTATATATCAAGCCCGTGTGTTATTGAAACTAACCACTGGCTTTATATCAATCCCATTTGTTATTGCAACTGGCTATATATCAAGCCCATGTGTTATTGCAACTAGCTACAGGCTACAACACAAGCCACTCAGTTGTATGCTGGTTGTTTTATCATGGATGATTCGTGCCTCTACACTGATTGCCCACTGTCTCCTCATGCTTGCTAGTTTTTGCCTGTCAAACTTGAAACTTATCCGGGGAAGCAACTCGAGTCAACCGTGTGTTATCATCCAGTTGACCAACTTCCCCCGATTAGATATGAGCTGAAGATGTCGTTAATCACTTATCTTTCTACTGGCCGGTCATCGCCCGTCGTTTGTGGTGAGTGGCCCCTCGACTCCGGTGGCCTGTTTGGTCATATAGTGGCCACTGTTTGTCCTTCGTATTTGATGGCCACTGTATGTCAAGTGTATTTAGTGGCCGGCTGCCTATGCCTGGTACTGTATAATTATCCAATGCCTGTTAGTGAACAACGTTTCACTATGTTGGGTGAGATATACAGATATTATTTTTTTTAATTTACAAAAAGCAAATCTTGCAATCAAGTTGTATTTATCAAATTCAAATCTGACCAACCTTACTGGTCAAAACTCGCCCAAAAGCAACAGCATGCTGACACCATTAACTGCACCGACTCCCCCCCCCCCCCCACCACCCATCGATTTATGTCAATACGCCAATTACATTTTCATTAAAACTGTTTTGTTTCGGTGAGCTCCCAACCCCTGCACCAAACAGCACACAGCGCGCGCCTGCTCGTGAAGAATTGGCCAATCAGACAGCCAATTTACTCGAGCATTTGGCAAGGACTTAGTTCTAATGTCAGACTCCAACGAACCAGTGGGCTGACTCGAAGGATGAAAGATCGACATATTGTTTGTGGTCTAGAGAGAAAATTGCAATTAATATTCAACAGCTGTCTGAAAATAGACATTTTTGCGTGACTGCGTTATGGCAGCATAAAATATGATTATCAAGTTAAATATGGGACTTCATAATTTGTCATACATATTGTTATATATGTGACTACATTTGTCAAACATAACATATATTGTCATCTAGTTGACTTCGTTTGTCAAACACATGGTTGTAGATTTTATATATCTGACTGTATGTTCGTCAATCATACTAATGAAGTGGTGGCTTTCTACTTGTATTAAATGACTTAAAAAAGACCAGATGCTGCTGCATTATGTATCTTCATTCGTCTTTTATAAACGTGTTTGTCTTCTGTTGTTTTTTATCAACCAAATACACTGTTTCTCTACACCTCGTCTATTTTATGGCAATGTTTCTACAGCTTTATCTGGCTACCGCGGCTCTCTGCTCCGACTGGCAGCATCAGCCAGCTGCTTGCATTATTTATACCCTGTTATGGTTTGGCAAATCTCTCACAATGCGACTTCACTTCTCTAGATTGGTACGCCACACCTTCTGGACATTTCCCTGCTATTGATTTTTGGACGTCCAGGGGCCAGGGACACTCTGGTCTGGTACCACAGCGGCCCTTGTTCTAGAGCTCGGTGATGGATTTGACACGAAAGCTTGAGCCTTTCTTCGGCTCATCATCTAATTTGATCAACCATGGGGGCGTGTCATCGCTTGTGTTTGTCAACATAAAGGTGGGCTGGCTAAAGTTGGGGCGTGCTTCCGCCTACTTTGTTTTATTTAAAAGAAACCCACCAAAATACAGGGATTTTGAAAGATACTATCGTGTATAATATATGATTGTAAAAAAAACAACAACTAACAACTGAAATGCCGCTATGGGAATATGTTGTAATGATATGATATCTATTATTAGAAAAGCATTGTTGAAAATGCACCTGTTATTATATCGACATTTTGTTTAGTTTGCATGATTCATATCAGAACTAAATCATCAGCTTTTACCTAACTATTCGGAACAACGTATCTGAAAACTTCCGGTTTGAATATTCCGTGTGAATATTACTGAGATACCATACGATCGTTTTCAGATAATTTTCTTAAGCCTTCCGGGTAGATGAAAGGGGAGATTGCTCACGTTATATTCATGGCGCGTCTCGTAGTTAGGTTGTCGTGTGGACTTTGTGTGAGCTAACTGTGTGTGGATGTGGTGTGGACTTTGTGGGGGCTGTGTGTGGATGTTGTGTGGACTTTGTGGCAGCTAACTGTTGTGTGTATGTGGTGTGGACTTCGTGGGGGATAACTGTTGTGTGGATGTGGTGTGGATGTGATGTGGACTATGTGGGGGCTGTGAATGGATGTGGTGTGGACTTTGTGGCAGCTAACTGTTGTGTGTATGTGGTGTGGACTTCGTGGGGGATAACTGTTGTGTGGATGTGGTGTAAGATTACTGTTGTGTGGATGTTATGTGAGGTTACTGTTGTGTGGATGTTGTGTGGATGTTGTGTGAGGTTACTGTTGTGTGGATGTTGTGTGAGGTTACTGTAGTGTGGATGTTGTGTGGATGTTGTGTGAGGTTACTGTTGTGTGGATGTTGTGTGAGGTTACTGTTGTGTGGATGTTGTGTGAGGTTACTGTTGTGTGGATGTTGTGTGGATGTTGTGTGAGGTTACTGTTGTGTGGATGTTGTGTGAGGTTACTGTTGTGTGGATGTTGTGTGAGGTTACTGTTGTGTGGATGTTGTGTGGATGTTGTGTGAGGTTACTGTTGTGTGGATGTTGTGTGGATGTTGTGTGGATGTTGTGTGGATGTTGTGTGGATGTTGTGTGGATGTTGTGTGAGGTTACTGTTGTGTGGATGTTGTGTGGATATTGTGTGGATGATGTGTGAGGTTACTGTTGTGTGGATGTTGTGTGGATGTGTGAGGCTACTGTTGTGTGGATGTTGTGTGGATGTTGTGTGAGGTTACTGTTGTGTGGATGTTGTGTGAGGTTACTGTTGTGTGGATGATGTGTGAGGTTACTGTTGTGTGGATGTTGTGTGGATGTTGTGTGAGGTTACTGTTGTGTGGATGATGTGTGAGGTTATTGTTGTGTGGATGTTGTGTGAGGTTACTGTTGTGTGGATGATGTGTGAGGTTACTGTTGTGTGGATGTTGTGTGGATGTTGTGTGGATGTTGTGTGGATGTTGTGTGAGATTACTGTTGTGTGGATGTTGTGTGGATGTTGTGTGGATGTTGTGTGGATGTTGTGTGGATGTTGTGTGAGGTTACTGTTATGTGGATGTTGTGTGGATGTTGTGTGGATGTTGTGTGGATGTTGTGTGAGGTTACTATTGTGTGGATGTTGTGTGAGATTACTGTTGTGTGGATGTTGTGTGAGATTACTGTTGTGTGGATGTTGTGTGGATGTTGTGTGGATGTTGTGTGAGGTTACTGTTGTGTGGATGTTGTGTGGATGTTGTGTGAGGTTACTGTTGTGTGGATATTGTGTGGATGTTGTGTGAGGTTACTGTTGTGTGGATGATGTGTGAGGTTACTGTTGTGTGGATGTTGTGTGGATGTTGTGTGAGGTTACTGTTGTGTGGATGATGTGTGAGGTTACTGTTGTGTGGATGTTGTGTGGATGTTGTGTGAGGTTACTGTTGTGTGGATGATGTGTGAGGTTACTGTTGTGTGGATGTTGTGTGGATGTTGTGTGAGGTTACTGTTGTGTGGATGATGTGTGAGGTTACTGTTGTGTGGATGTTGTGTGGATGTTGTGTGAGATTACTGTTGTGTGGATGTTGTGTGAGGTTACTGTTGTGTGGATGATGTGTGAGGTTACTGTTGTGTGGATGTTGTGTGGATGTTGTGTGAGGTTACTGTTGTGTGGATGATGTGTGAGGTTATTGTTGTGTGGATGTTGTGTGAGGTTACTGTTGTGTGGATGATGTGTGAGGTTACTGTTGTGTGGATGTTGTGTGAGGTTACTGTTGTGTGGATATTGTGTGGATGTTGTGTGGATGTTGTGTGAGGTTACTGTTGTGTGGATATTGTGTGGATGTTGTGTGAGGTTACTGTTGTGTGGATGTTGTGTGAGGTTACTGTTGTGTGGATGTTGTGTGAGGTTACTGTTGTGTGGATGTTGTGTGGATGTTGTGTGGATGTTGTGTGGATGTTGTGTGGATGTTGTGTAAGATTACTGTTGTGTGAGGTTACTGTTGTGTGGATGTTGTGTGGATGTTGTGTGGATGTTGTGTGGATGTTGTGTGGATGTTGTGTGAGATTACTGTTGTGTGAGGCTACTGTTGTGTGGATGTTGTGTGGATGTTGTGTGGATGTTGTGTGGATGTTGTGTGGATGTTGTGTGAGATTACTGTTGTGTGGATGTTGTGTGGATGTTGTGTGGATGTTGTGTGAGGTTACTGTTGTGTGGATGTTGTGTGAGGTTACTATTGTGTGGATGTTGTGTGGATGTTGTGTGAGGTTACTGTTGTGTGGATGTTGTGTGGATGTTGTGTGAGGCTACTGTTGTGTGGATGTTGTGTGAGATTACTATTGTGTGGATGTTGTGTGAGGTTACTGTTATGTGGATGTTGTGTGAGGCTACTGTTGTGTGGATGTTGTGTGAGATTACTGTTGTGTGGATGTTGTGTGGATGTTGTGTGGATGTGGTGTGGTTGTTGTGTGGATGTTGTGTGAGATTACTATTGTGTGGATGTTGTGTGAGGTTACTGTTATGTGGATGTTGTGTGAGGTTACTGTTGTGTGGATGTTGTGTGGATGTTGTGTGGATGTTGTGTGAGGTTACTGTTTTGTGGATGTTGTGTGAGGTTACTGTTATGTGGATGTTGTGTGGATGTTGTGAGGATGTTGTGTGAGGTTACTGTTGTATAGATGTTGTGTGAGTTTACTGTTGTGTGGATGTGGTGTGAGGCTACTGTTGTGTGGATGTGGTGTGAGGCTACTGTTGTGTGGATGTTGTGTGGATGTGTGAGGCTACTGTTGTGTGGATGTTGTGTGGATGTTGTGTGAGGTTACTGTTGTGTGGATGTTGTGTGAGGTTACTGTTATGTGGATGTTGTGTGAGGTTACTGTTGTGTGGATGTTGTGTGGATGTTGTGTGGATGTTGTGTGAGGTTACTGTTTTGTGGATGTTGTGTGAGGTTACTGTTATGTGGATGTTGTGTGGATGTTGTGAGGATGTTGTGTGAGGTTACTGTTGTATAGATGTTGTGTGAGTTTACTGTTGTGTGGATGTGGTGTGAGGCTACTGTTGTGTGGATGTGGTGTGAGGCTACTGTTGTGTGGATGTTGTGTGGATGTGTGAGGCTACTGTTGTGTGGATGTTGTGTGGATGTTGTGTGAGGTTACTGTTGTGTGGATGTTGTGTGAGGTTACTGTTATGTGGATGTTGTGTGAGGTTACTGTTGTGTGGATGTTGTGTGGATGTTGTGTGGATGTTGTGTGAGGTTACTGTTTTGTGGATATTATGTGAGGTTACTGTTGTGTGGATGTTGTGTGGATGTTGTGTGAGGTTACTGTTGTGTGGATATTATGTGAGGTTACTGTTGTGTGGATGTTGTGTGGATGTTGTGTGAGGTTACTGTTGTGTGGATATTATGTGAGGTTACTGTTGTGTGGATGTTGTGTGGATGTTGTGTGAGGTTACTGTTGTGTGGATGTTGTGTGGATGTTGTGTGGATGTTGTGTGAGGTTACTGTTGTGTGGATGTTGTGTGAGGTTACTGTTGTGTGGATATTGTGTGGATGTTGTGTGGATGTTGTGTGAGGTTACTGTTGTGTGGATATTGTGTGGATGTTGTGTGAGGTTACTGTTGTGTGGATATTGTGTGATGTTACTGTTGTGTGGATGTTGTGTGAGGTTACTGTTGTGTGGATGTTGTGTGAGGTTACTGTATTGTGGATGTTGTGTGAGGTTACTGTTGTGTGGATATTATGTGATGTTACTGTTGTGTGGATGTTGTGTGGATGTGGGTTGAGGTTACTGTTGTGTGGATCTTGTGTGAGGTTACTGTTGTGTGGATGTTGTGTGAGGTTACTGTTGTGTGGATGTTGTGTGAGTTTACTATGTTTTCATCAAATCTCGCAGCATTTATTAAACCATACTTAAGTTTTTGGCTGTTTATCTTTGATGTAAACAAATATAAAAACCTTTATAACAACACACTTTTCACGCAACCCACCCCATCCCCCAACTGAACAAGTTATCCTGTTATCTCCCCTTTTGAAATTGAATATAGCAATCTTTATATTAATGTGTAATGGCTTACTCAATATAGATTTTGAATTTAAGAGATATATATATATATATATATATATATATATATATATATATATATATATATATATATATATATATATATATATATATAAAATTGAAATTGATGCAGAAAAGTAGGTCACATTTGAGTTATGATATTCGACTCTAAAACCTAAGACAGGTATACAGAAAGATAGACGAACAGACATGTAGACGGACGGACAGACAGATAGACGGACAGGCAGACACACAGATGGGCAGATATACTGACTTATGGATGGACGAATGGACATATAGACGTTGTGCTCTAAATAAAAGCTTGAAAATAAAATAATAATAAAAAACAACAAAAGACGTCTTACAGTCAAATGTGAGATTTAATGGTGTGAACCACTTGTTTACAGAGTGAGGTGGGCAACAGTATCTATGTACATGGGGCTAATGACAAGGATGGTTCATGTACATAGGGCTAATGGCAAGGATGGTTCATGTACATGGGGCTAATGGTGGTTCATGGACATAGGGCTAATGACGAGGATGGTTCATGTACATGGGGCTAATGACAAGGATGGTTCATGTACATAGGGCTAATGACAAGGATGGTTCATGGACATAGGGCTAATGACAAGGATGGTTCATGTACATGGGGCTAATGATGGTTCATGGACATAGGGCTAATGACGAGGATGGTTCATGTACATGGGGCTAATGACAAGGATGGTTCATGTACATAGGGCTAATGACAAGGATGGTTCATGTACATGGGGCTAATGATGGTTCATGGACATAGGGCTAATGACGAGGATGGTTCATGTATATGGGGCTAATGACAAGGATGGTTCATGTACATAGGGCTAATGACAAGGATAGTTCATGGACATAGGGCTAATGACAAGGATGGTTCATGTACATAGGGCTAATGACAAGGATGGTTCATGTACGCCGGGGCTAATGACAAGGATGGTTCATGTACATGGGGCTAATGACAAGGATGGTTCATGTACATGGGGTTAATGACAAGGATGGCTCGTCTACAAGGGGTTAGTGATAAGAATGTTTTAAATACAATGGGCTAATGACAAGGATGGTTCATGTACATGGGGCTAATGACAATGATGGTTCATATACAATTGGCTAATGACAATGATGGTTCATATACCATTGGCTAATGACAATAATTGTTCATGTACATAGGGCTAATAAAAATTGTTTTATTTACATGGGGCTGACAAGATGTTTCTTCTGGGGCTAATGACATTCAGGTTATATAGACATGGGGCTAATGACATCAGGTTATATAGACATGGGGCTAATGACATTCAGGTTATATAGACATGGGCCTAATGAAAAAATGGTTCATGTACGCCGGGGCTAATGACAAGTGCCACATACAAGGATGTTAAAATGTACATGGATAAAAATGTTTCATGTAATGACGAGGATGTTTAGAAGGGGCAAATGTCACATATATTTTAGCCATACTGGGTAAAATTACTTCCAAGTTGCATGTACACTTCTCGTTTTTTAATGCATGAGCCACGTATCAGAATATTGGTCACAATATACAAGGTTTCTATGTGGCTGTCTAAAGAGCATGTCTTTTGCCACATACGTTTCACTAGCATGAAAACACTTGCTGTTCCATTTAGTCATCTACTCCCACCGCGTAGTCGATGTTTACCAATAGAAGTCACTGAGCAGTGAAATAACGCTAATATGTCGGCCATGTTATTCTAGGTATTCGTTCACTATTGGTTCGTGCCAGATTTTTTTTCTACTGTAGATAGACCTGTGCGAAGTTTACGTTCCCATTGCTTAGATACAATCCTTTACAATAGCAGCGCATCAAATTTCATATTTCATTACAATCTAGAGAACCTTTTAGCCTTCCATAACACGTCCTGGACAACACAACAGTCAACTCACACAACATCATCCCCTGAAGCCATGTTGTGATTGATTTTATAATCACAGTTGTACGGGGCAGTGGGTATCCTAATTATCCATACATCTTAGTTTCGCTTTTAATATTAATCAAAGTATTCCGTATTATTTGTTTGTACCTCTACTCTATTCTACGGTACTGTTATATCCTAAAATGTCCTCACCAAGTATGAGATGTCTGTAATGTCAGTGTTCAACTGCAACTCTCTATGATACCCCACCCATAGTAGACAGAGAACATAGTATTTACCCCTACCGTGGTTTTTTTACAAGCTTTTATTTAACTCACTTCCTCTGTCTGTCTAGATCGAAACGGCCGAGCGAAATTGCAGGCACTTCTAACTGACAGATACAGTTCGTAATTGGTACGTGGGTCAAGACATGAAGACAATGCATCGTGACATTCAATTTGACTTAATTGGTCGCCTAATTAATTTTTAGATGCATTAATTAAAATTTGGACCGAATTATTAGTGAGATCAGAAAACTTAGGGAGAATGTGGACTCCAAACAAAATACTCTGTGAACGTGCTACAGCTTTTGAGTTTATCAAACAGTTTCAATCAAATGTTTCGTTTCGTTCTGCATGAGGTGTTGATCCAAGCTTGAATGATGTAGCTAATTAGTTGATTACTGGCCAACAGGCTTTAGATGTAAATAAGCAAACAAGCAATGCTAATGCTGTTGTCTCGTTACTAATTATTTCATTAAAGTCTGATTCCAGCAGCTGTCCCTAAATATAGCGCACGTTGCTATACTCCGATATTTTTCTAAATTTTTCTAAAACTAATTACTTCCATTGAAGCGATCTAATATGATCTTTAATGCACACAGAAAGTTTGCGATCGTAAATGGAATATATTGATGTCCAACGTTTTCACTTAGCGCCATTAAAACGCATCGGATTTTCCCTGTGCTAATCATGACTCGGGGAATCGATAAGCGAATTGGTTTGGTGGATGTGTGGAGGCAGTGGCAGGAACATGTTTGTTCATTAAACACACGGCGTCGCCACAAACCCAGATTAATACAAGATTTCCTGCTCTATGTTGTTATCTCATGCTTGTCTTGGGCATTTTGTTTAGACACATCGCTGCTCGAACCAGACTGGTGGAAATCTGTTTCCACTCCAGGAGCCTTTAACTTAAACAACGGTCTTTAACATAGAACATCGGTATTAAACCTAGAACGTCTTTAACCTAGAATATCAGTTTAACATAGAACATCATTCTTTTACCTTGATACGTCTTTAGCACAGAACATCGGTTTAGGCTAGACCGTCGGTCTGTATCCTGTGTGACCGTGTATGACATTTGATTCCATGAATCCACCTGTGACTCCATAAATCCACCTATGACTTCATGAATCCACCTGTGACTCCATGAATCCACCTGTGACTCCATGAATCCACATGTGATCTATCCACGTTTCATCCAACCCAATTTAATTCATGCAACCCATTTCAATTCGTCCAACCCATTTCAATTCGTCCAACCCATTTCAATTCGTCCAACCCAATTTAATTCGTCCAACCCATTTCAATTCGTCCAACCCATTTCAATTCTCGTCCAACCCATTTCAATTCGTCCAACCCATTTCAATTCGTCCAACCCATTTCAATTCGTCCAACCCATTTCAATTCGTCCAACCCATTTCAATTCGTCCAACCCAGTTCAATTCGTCCAACCCATTTCAATTCGTCCAACCCAGTTCAATTCGTCCAACCCATTTCAATTCGTCCAACCCATTTCAATTCGTCCAACCCAGTTCAATTCGTCCAACCCAATTTAATTCATGCAACCCATTTCAATTCGTCCAACCCATTTCAATTCGTCCAACCCATTTCAATTCGTCCAACCCATTTCAATTCGTCCAACCCATTTCAATTCGTCCAACCCATTTCAATTCGTCCAACCCATTTCAATTCGTCCAACCCAATTTAATTCATGCAACCCATTTCAATTCGTCCAACCCATTTCAATTCGTCCAACCCATTTCCATTCGTCCAACCCATTTCAATTCGTCCAACCCATTTCAATTCGTCCAACCCAATTTAATTCGTCCAACCCATTTCAATTCGTCCAACCCATTTCAATTCGTCCAACCCAATTTAATTCGTCCAACCCAGTTCAATTCGTCCAACCCATTTCAATTCGTCCAACCCATTTCCATTCGTCCAACCCATTTCAATTCGTCCAACCCATTTCAATTCGTCCAACCCAATTTAATTCGTCCAACCCATTTCAATTCGTCCAACCCATTTCAATTCGTCCAACCCAATTTAATTCGTCCAACCCAGTTCAATTCGTCCAACCCATTTCAATTCGTCCAACCCATTTCAATTCGTCCAACCCATTTCAATTCGTCCAACCCAATTTAATTCGTCCAACCCATTTCAATTCGTCCAACCCATTTCAATTCGTCCAACCCAATTTAATTCGTCCAACCCATTTCAATTCGTCCAACCCATTTCAATTCTCGTCCAACCCATTTCAATTCGTCCAACCCATTTCAATTCGTCCAACCCATTTCCATTCGTCCAACCCATTTCAATTCGTCCAACCCATTTCAATTCGTCCAACCCATTTCAATTCGTCCAACCCATTTCAATTCTCGTCCAACCCATTTCAATTCTCGTCCAACCCATTTCAATTCGTCCAACCCATTTCAATTCGTCCAACCCATTTCAATTCGTCCAACCCATTTCAATTCGTCCAACCCATTTCAATTCGTCCAACCCAATTTAATTCATGCAACCCATTTCAATTCGTCCAACCCATTTCAATTCGTCCAACCCATTTCCATTCGTCCAACCCATTTCAATTCGTCCAACCCATTTCAATTCGTCCAACCCAATTTAATTCGTCCAACCCATTTCAATTCGTCCAACCCATTTCAATTCGTCCAACCCATTTCCATTCGTCCAACCCATTTCAATTCGTCCAACCCATTTCAATTCGTCCAACCCATTTCAATTCGTCCAACCCATTTCAATTCGTCCAACCCATTTCCATTCGTCCAACCCATTTCAATTCGTCCAACCCATTTCAATTCGTCCAACCCATTTCAATTCGTCCAACCCATTTCAATTCTCGTCCAACCCATTTCAATTCTCGTCCAACCCATTTCAATTCGTCCAACCCATTTCAATTCGTCCAACCCATTTCAATTCGTCCAACCCATTTCAATTCGTCCAACCTATTTCAATTTATTTCCCATCAAACCGATCCTAGTTTTGGCGAGTTACCTCTGCCTTATCGATATTTCTCTTGAAAGTAATCAGTTTAAGAATTCGAGGTGGTTTTTTTTTTTACTTGTAGTCTAGAATTTTCTCTTCACATAGGCAGCGCGGGTCTCAGATCTCCGAGGTAAATCCTTTCTCATACGCTCTAGGGCTCACTCTGATGTGGTCACTGTCACGTGTTAATCTTGTTGGGTGAGGTGTGTACACAGTGTGTACCAGGGTAGGAGGTGAGTGGGGAGCTACCAGGTCAGTAGTGTGTGAGGTGTGTACACCAGGGTAGGACGTGAGTGCAGAACTACCAACCAAGTCAGTAGTGTATGAGGCTTGTACACATGTTTAGAAAAATGCCCTCACAAGATTACAGAACCAGAAATGTCTCGATAGTTGACACACAAGACAAGCCCTGTTGACACCGCTGTACTAGACCCTAGGCCTTGTAGTGGAAGACAGAAGTTGTTGGTAGATATTTCATCTACAGGTGGTCGGTGTGGCCACAGGTGCACATGTGTGGTTATTTACAGTTGTTGCTTGAGTTCTTTATGTTCTCTATCATGGGAAATATTGCTATACGCATGCTACTATCCACAGTCGTTGCTTGAGTTCTTTATGTTCTCTATCATGGGAAATATTGCTATACGCATGCTACTATCCACAGTCGTTGCTTGAGTTCTTTATGTTCTCTATCATGGGAAATATTGCTATACGCATGCTACTATCCACAGTCGTTGCTTCAGTTCTTTGTTCTCTATCAAGGGAAATATTGCTATACGCACGCACATTGACTGTCATTGCTTAATATTATTAGGTACTTTTTATTGCCAGTGTCTGTTTATTGCTTAATTTCTTTTGTAGAGTGTGGTCTTATGCGCGTGTGTGATGTGGGTGTGTGTGTGTGGGTGGGTGTGTGGGTCTCTGTGTGTGTGTGTATTTGGATGTGGAGAGTGGTACAGTATTGTGTATATTTTCTTGTTTGGATCACTTCTGTACCAACACTAGCCGGCAACGGAGCCATGTTTTAGAAAGATTTGAACCAATCACAGGACATGTAATGGAATGTAGTATCCAGAGTCGTGTGGTGGGGACCAGCTAGGGGGTCGGGGAGGGGGGGGGGGGTAAATAAAAAAAACATTTACATTGACATGGGTTCCGAACCCGCAACAGACGGGATAGATGTCATATTCCCTACTCGGCCACGACAACACAAACCAATTTTATCAGAATTTGTGTTACTTCAGAGTCTAGTCGAGTCCACGGACAGCATGCCACTAGTAGTTTCTTTTATGATCCATCTAGTTTAATATCCGTAATAGGTCTATGAATAACTGGTATAAGTCAATGGTTATATCGATTACATTAACATGGCTAAGTATCTGTCCATGGTTTTGCTGCTATCCACAAGTACAAGCAATGAAGAATATATGAGTAACTTCACGTTATCGCACAAAACGTATTGTAGTTGACCTTTATAAAAAACATGGAATTATTTGCAAATATCAGGCCGTGACAAGATCTAAACGAGGAACGCCCATTGTAATATGTACATTAGAATCGGCTGCTAACAGAGGTTCCAAAGTTTGTAAACCCCGACCTTCAGAAAACACATATCCGGTTGGGAAATTCCCGGAAAACTGGATGGTTTTTGTGTAGGTGAGTAGTGTGTGCGTGTCAGACTAGCGTGTCGCCTTCAATGCTCATGTGCAGTGTTTTTGACACGTATTTCAGCACTGGCGGTCTGACCTTCGTTGGGTTGCTCTCTGCTACCGTGGGCTCTGATGTGGAAGTGGCCGACTCCGGGTTGGTCGTGTGGTTAGTCAGTTTAGCGTAGGCCCCGGCGGTGTGGCCCAGCGAGCCTTTGCCGTTGTGGGTCGTCGGCATGCTGGAGTGATGACTCTTCCGTGACGCCGATAGCTCGGCGCTGACGGCTGACGCGGGGAAGTCACTAATGCTGATCCGTGGAGCTGTGCGGTGTCCCCCCGGCTCCGACTGTATGGAGTGGAAGTGTGTGTGCATGTGTGCGAGCCGGGCCTGCCGCGAGCGGTATGGATGGCTGGGGTTGTGCCGGCGTTCGGTCAGCGACAACGTGCGCCCGCATCTCCCCAGCGGGATGTTCGCCCTGGCCGGTTTACTGCCGCCGTTGGAGATCTTGCTCCCGTTACAGACCCTCTCAGCCAGGCTCTGCGGCGAGTGCTGGTAGGCGTGTCGGGACGGGCCCTTGCTCTCGGCCAGACTGTCGCCCTCGCTGTTCTGGGAGAAGACGTCGTCCTCCCGGTCGTGGCAGTGGGTGGTCGTGTCGCTCATCTCGTACCGGTCGTCAGGGAAGTGCGAGGACATGGAGTCGTACTTGCTGGACTCGGCCGCTGCCGTGCGGGGCTGCCGGACCAGGTTAGGACATCGGGACAGGAGGACAATGAGGACAATGATGGAGAGCGCCAGGACAGCGCCGATGCTGGAGCCGATGGAGACGGGGATGTGCCAGCTGGTGGTGGAAGCTTCTAGACACTCCTCTAGAGGGTAGGACTCGTTGCCGTGGAACATGGTCACGCAGATCTGGGGACAGAGGCACGGTGGTCACGTGATCGTTAAGACAGCATAGCAAACAAAATTTTTTCAAGTATCTCATTAGAACCTTATTTTAACTGGAATACTCAATTAATAGTCCCTATTTCAGTAGGAGTTTTGCAGTATTTAAGCTTTCTGATATGGAATGTGCATATTAAAGTAACAAAAGTGTATAAAGAGAATGCAAGCTACTGTACCCTGTAGTATGTGTCAGAGACCAGATTGTTGATGTAGTACTCTCTAGCCGTGTAGGCCAGCATCCCGCTGTCTATCCTGTAGGCGCTGGCGTCACGGTTGTACTGGACCCTGAAGCCCCTGGAGTCTCCCTCACACGCCCACTTGATGGAGATGGAGTGGTGGGTGGAGGACGAGACCTGGGGGTGGAGGGACAGGCCCCTGCCCTCCGTCGTGCTGTCTGTTGCCATGGCCGTGGCAACCGTTGCTGCCGGCAGGTACATGTGCTCACTCGACACCTGCTCAACGCTGCACGTGCATGCTCACACCTGTCGGATGGTCAGCTGTGGAGCGCGTCATTCGTGGTCAGCATCTGTTGAAGTGTAAACAAATTCATGAGCCCGCGGTGTTTACTGTCAGCAGAGATATTAGATCATAGTTGTGATAACTGTATTAAGTCGCACGTTTTATGGAGTATAAGGATGGAGCGTTTGGGACTGCTAAGAACATTTCATTTTAGTGTTGTTGTCAATGAATCTATATATATAAAGCAAAGTGGTCAAGTGCCCGATAGGGCACTTCCCGGCGCCGCAGGCGCGTCAAATTTGGCACGATGGTGTCTTCGGGCGATAGAACACGAAGGCCGGTGACGGTTGGCCGAAAAGTCTACGGAGAAGGGGTCAAAACTGACCTCGACTGACCGGCGCCTTATATGGGCTATATTACGAAAAAAATTTTCCTCCGACGACCCCCCTTGAAATTTTGTGAGGTGGTAGGAGAACGCCTTGGGGAGTCACAAAAAACTCGCCATGTCCGGGAAAAATCGGGAAATGGGTCAAAACTGACCAGTCGTATTTCCCTATATAATCTTTGTATTTTATGGGAAAAACAGAGGGTCATTTCAAAACGGATTTTAGGGCACTTACCCTGTTTACATCTGGCTAATTTTCGGCATGTTTATAGGAAAATGGCTTGACCGTAGGGCAGACCTGTCGGTCTCACTCAAAGCCCTCGACGAGGGCTAAAAAGTGACCGCGAGTGAAATTCTCTTTATATGAGCTCTATTACGAAAAAAAATTTCCTCCGACGACCCCCCTTGATATTTTGTGAGGTGGTAGGAGAACGCCTTGGGGTGTCACAAAAAACTCGCCATGTCCGGGAAAAATCGGGAAATGGGTCAAAACTGACCAGTCGTATTTCCCTATATAATCTTTGTATTTTATGGGGAAAACAGAGGGTCATTTCAAAACGGATTTTAGGGCACTTACTCTATTTACATCTGGCTAAGTTTTGGCATGCTTATAGGAAAATGGCTTGACCGTAGGGCAGACCTGTCGGTCTCACTCAAAGCCCTCGACGAGGGCTAAAAAGTGACCGCGAGTGAAATTCTCTTTATATGAGCTCTATTACGAAAAAAAATTTCCTCCGACGACCCCCCTTGATATTTTGTGAGGTGGTAGGAGAACGCCTTAGGGTGTCACAAAAAACTCGGCATATCTGGGAAAACTTCGTAAAGGGGTCAAAACTAACCAGTTGTATTTCCCTATATAATCTTTGTATTTTATGGGAAAAACAGAGGGTCATTTCAACGCGGATTTTAGGGTACTTAAGCTCAGTATATCTGGCTAATTTTTTGCATACTCTTAGGTAAATGGCTTGACCTTTAGGGAAAACTGTCGGTTTGACTCAAAGCCCTCGACGAGGGCTAAAAAGTGACCGCGAGTGAAATTCTCTTTATATGAGCTGTATATCGAAAAAAATTTTCCTCCGACGACCCCCCTTGATATTTTGTGAGGTGGTAGAAGAACACCTAGGGGTTTCATAAAAAACTCGGCATATCTGGGAAAACTTCGTAAAGCGGTCAAAACTGACCAGTTGTATTTCCCTATATAATCTTTGTATTTTATGGGAAAAACAGAGGGTCATTTCAACGCAGACTTTAGGGTACTTAAGCTCAGTATATCTGGCTAATTTTTTGCATGCTCCTAGGTCAATGGCTTGACCTTTAGGGAAAACTGTCGGTTACACTCAAAGCCCTCGACGAGGGCTAAAAAGTGACCGCGAGTGAAATTCTCTTTATATGAGCTCTATTACGAAAAAAATTTTCCTCCGACGACCCCCCTTGATATTTTGTGAGGTGGTAGGAGAACGCCTTAGGGTGTCACAAAAAACTCGGCATATCTGGGAAAACTTCGTAAATGGGTCAAAACTGACCAGTTGTATTTCCCTATATAATCTTTGTATTTTATGGGAAAAACAGAGGGTCATTTCAACGCAGACTTTAGGGTACTTAAACTCAGTATATCTGGCTAATTTTTTGCATACTCTTAGGTCAATGGCTTGACCTTTAGGGAAAACTATCGGTTACACTCAAAGCCCTCGACGAGGGCTAAAAAGTTACCGCGAGTGAAATTCTCTTTATATGAGCTCTATTACGAAAAAAAAATTCCTCCGACGACCCCCCTTGAAATTTTGTGAGGTGGTAGGAGAACACCTTGGGGTGTCACAAAAAACTCGGCATATCTGGGAAAACTTCGTAAAGGGGTCAAAACTGACCAGTTGTATTTCCCTATATAATCTTTGTATTTTATGGGAAAAACAGAGGGTCATTTCAAAACGGATTTGATGGCACTTACCCTCTTTACATCTGGCTCAGTTTTGGCATGCTTATAGGTAAATGGCTTGGTCGTAGGGCAGACCTATCGGTTACACTCAAAGCCCTCGACGAGGGCTAAAATGTGACCGCGAGTGAAATTCTCTTTATATGAGCTCTATTACGAAAAAAAAATTCCTCCGACGACCCCCCTTGAAATTTTGTGAGGTGGTAGGAGAACACCTTGGGGTGTCACAAAAAACTCGGCATATCTGGGAAAACTTCGTAAAGGGGTCAAAACTGACCAGTTGTATTTCCCTATATAATCTTTGTATTTTAAGGGAAAAACAGAGGGTCATTTCAACGCAGACTTTAGGGTACTTAAGCTCAGTATATCTGGCTAATTTTTTGCATGCTCCTAGGTCAATGGCTTGACCTTTAGGGAAAATTGTCGGTTACACTCAAAGCCCTCGACGAGGGCTAAAATGTGACCGCGAGTGAAATTCTCTTTATATGAGCTCTATTACGAAAAAAAAATTCCTCCGACGACCCCCGTTGAAATTTTGTGAGGTGGTAGGAGAACACCTTGGGGTGTCACAAAAAACTCGGCATATCTGGGAAAACTTCGTAAAGGGGTCAAAACTGACCAGTTGTATTTCCCTATATAATCTTTGTATTTTATGGGGAAAACAGAGGGTCATTTCCAAACGGATTTTAGGGCACTTACCCTCTTTACATCTGGCTAAGTTTTGGCATGCTTATAGGTAAATGGCTTGGTCGTAGGGCAGACCTATCGGTTACACTCAAAGCCCTCGACGAGGGCTAAAATGTGACCGCGAGTGAAATTCTCTTTATATGAGCTCTATTACGAAAAAAAATTCCTCCGACGACCCCCCTTGAAATTTTGTGAGGTGGTAGGAGAACACCTTGGGGTGTCACAAAAAACTCGGCATATCTGGGAAAACTTTGTAAAGGGGTCAAAACTGACCAGTTGTATTTCCCTATTTAATCTTTGTATTTTATGGGGAAAACAGAGGGTCATTTCCAAACGGATTTTAGGGCACTTACCCTCTTTACATCTGGCTAAGTTTTGGCATGCTTATAGGTAAATGGCTTGGTCGTAGGGCAGACCTATCGGTTACACTCAAAGCCCTCGACGAGGGCTAAAAAGTGACCGCGAGTGAAATTCTCTTTATATGAGCTCTATTACGAAAAAAAATTTCCTCCGACGATCCCCCTTGAAATTTTGTGAGGTGGTAGGAGAACACCTTGGGGTGTCACAAAAAACTCGGCATATCTGGGAAAACTTCGTAAAGCGGTCAAAACTGACCAGTTGTATTTCCCTATATAATCTTTGTATTTTATGGGAAAAACAGAGGGTCATTTCAACGCAGACTTTAGGGTACTTAAGCTCATTATATCTGGCTAATTTTTTGCATGCTCCTAGGTCAATGGCTTGACCTTTAGGGAAAACTGTTGGTTACACTCAAAGCCCTCGACGAGGACTAAAC
This sequence comes from Physella acuta, assembly GCF_028476545.2. NCBI lineage: Eukaryota > Metazoa > Mollusca > Gastropoda > Physidae > Physella > Physella acuta. The sequence continues at coordinate 297,480 of NW_026731852.1, forward strand.
AGTGACCGCGAGTGAAATTCTCTTTATATGAGCTCTATTACGAAAAAAAAATTCCTCCGACGACCCCCGTTGAAATTTTGTGAGGTGGTAGGAGAACACCTTGGGGTGTCACAAAAAACTCGGCATATCTGGGAAAACTTCGTAAAGGGGTCAAAACTGACCAGTTGTATTTCCCTATATAATCTTTGTATTTTATGGGAAAAACAGAGGGTCATTTCAACGCAGACTTTAGGGTACTTAAGCTCATTATATCTGGCTAATTTTTTGCATGCTCCTAGGTCAATGGCTTGACCTTTAGGGAAAACTGTTGGTTACACTCAAAGCCCTCGACGAGGACTAAACAGTGACCGCGAGTGAAATTCTCTTTATATGAGCTCTATTACGAAAAAAAAATTCCTCCGACGACCCCCGTTGAAATTTTGTGAGGTGGTAGGAGAACACCTTGGGGTGTCACAAAAAACTCGGCATATCTGGGAAAACTTCGTAAAGGGGTCAAAACTGACCAGTTGTATTTCCCTATATAATCTTTGTATTTTATGGGAAAAACAGAGGGTCATTTCAACGCAGACTTTAGGGTACTTAAGCTCATTATATCTGGCTAATTTTTTGCATGCTCCTAGGTCAATGGCTTGACCTTTAGGGAAAACTGTTGGTTACACTCAAAGCCCTCGACGAGGACTAAACAGTGACCGCGAGTGAAATTCTCTTTATATGAGCTCTATTACGAAAAAAAAATTCCTCCGACGACCCCCGTTGAAATTTTGTGAGGTGGTAGGAGAACACCTTGGGGTGTCACAAAAAACTCGGCATATCTGGGAAAACTTCGTAAAGGGGTCAAAACTGACCAGTTGTATTTCCCTATATAATCTTTGTATTTTATGGGAAAAACAGAGGGTTATTTCAACGCAGACTTTAGGGTACTTAAGCTCAGTATATCTGGCTAATTTTTTGCATGCTCTTAGGTCAATGGCTTGACCTTTAGGGAAAATTGTCGGTTACACTCAAAGCCCTCGACGAGGGCTAAAATGTGACCGCGAGTGAAATTCTCTTCATATGAGCTCTATTACGAAAAAAAAATTCCTCCGACGACCCCCCTTGAAATTTTGTGAGGTGGTAGGAGAACACCTTGGGGTGTCACAAAAAACTCGGCATATCTGGGAAAACTTCGTAAAGGGGTCAAAACTGACCAGTTGTATTTCCCAATATAATCTTTGTATTTTATGGGGAAAACAGAGGGTCATTTCCAAACGGATTTTAGGGCACTTACCCTCTTTACATCTGGCTAAGTTTTGGCATGCTTATAGGTAAATGGCTTGGTCGTAGGGCAGACCTATCGGTTACACTCAAAGCCCTCGACGAGGGCTAAAAAGTGACCGCGAGTGAAATTCTCTTTATATGAGCTCTATTACGAAAAAAAATTTCCTCCGACGACCCCCCTTGATATTTTGTGAGGTGGTAGGAGAACGCCTTGGGGTGTCACACAAAACTGGCCATGTCCGGGAAAAATCGGGAAACGGGTCAAAACTGACCAGTCGTATTTCCCTATATAATCTTTGTATTTTATAGGGAAAACAGGGTAATTTCTACACAAATTTTAGGGTACCTCTTCTTTGTATAACTGGCTAATTTTTTGCATACACCTCTATAGATGACTGGGCCGTATGGAAAAACTGTTGGTCAGCATCAAAGCCCTCGAAGAGGGCTAAAAATGACTGCGATTGAAATTCTTATTATACGAGATTCGGTCATTTGGTCTATTAACAGGGGCGGTAACTTTTTAATGTAACAATTTTTTTAATATTTTGTATACTCTTTTTAAGAAAAAGCAAAAATCATAATGTATATCATTGTTTTAAATGAATATTTTGTAATAAATTAAGTTTTGTATTGTATTGAAATTGTAAAATTAATTGCAAATGTAATTTAATATTATATTTGATTAATAATTTTTATGAAAGCCCTTTCAGTTCTAATAACCTTGCGAGTAATAAGTTTGCGAATATTCCATCATTTTATGGGCACAATAAAAGTACCCGACTGTATAAATTTAGGCCCTAAGCATTTAACATAACAGCCAATCACCTATAAATTAATCATTCAATTTCTCAACTTTTTTAAAAACCTAAGCGAAGCTAGGCAGTATGCCTAGTCTAATATATAAAGCTCAGTTCTGTAACGTGTGGCAAAAAAAAAGTTTGTCGTTGACAGTTCTAAGGATTTAAGTGTTAGATTTTTTATCGTGCTCATAGTCTAAATGTACGAGTCAAAAAATTACCATTGAAAGTCTTTAAAAACAATTTTCATTCTATTTACTTAGAAGAATAATTTTCAATTATGTACGCGACATAAAATTTTTAAAAAGTGTATCGACGTTTATAAAATTTCTAAAATTGTGTCGGAAATGTATTGACTGCACAGTTACTTCCCTTTAATAAAAAAATTTCTTAAAAAGAAAGAATTTACATTTTATTACTTTGTTTTTGGTGTTAAGAAATAAAAAAAAAATTACATAATTAGCGGGGATTGATTAAGTGCAATGTCGTTAGGTATTTTTAACACTGCCTTTTATTTATTCTATACACTGAACATACTGTTCAATATTTTTTTTTTTAAATCAATAACATTTAATAAGCCAGGTCCTACAAATCCTATATGTTTATTTCTTTCCATTTACGGATAAGCTTGGAGTATTATCATTTTTGTTCACTAAATTGAAACAGCCGCGTCCGGCGGCGCCCTTGCGCGGTTCGATTTGGCACCCTGGGCTATCATGTGAGCGCTATGCTGCATAATTTTGTTTTTAACAGTGCGATAGACTATGGGTAAGAAAGGTAACTATATTCTTTAAGTGAATCAAATCCGGGCGTCCTCCGGCACCCCGACAGGGTGCTATTTGGCGCCCCGGGCCTTCCGGTGTACGCTATGGTATATACGTTCGCGTGAGTTCAAAAGACTATGAATAAGTTATGTACTATAGTCGTTTACTAAGTTCAATCAGGCGGTGACGTCATGGTGCGTCCTCTGGCGCCCAGACAGGGTGCTATTTGGGGTCCCGGGTCTCCCGTGTTCGGTTTCGCGCCTACGTTCATTAAAGTGAGTGCAAAAGACTATGAATAAGTTGGGGTACTATAGTCGTTTATTAAGCTGAAACAGGCGATTCCGCCCCGGGCTAGACTCTGAGCACTGTGCGTTTATGTTCGCGTTAGTGTTTTCTTTGTGTTTAGGTTGGGTTTGCGTTAGTGGTTGCGTTTTGATTTGGTTCGTTTTTGTTCTTTCTTTTTTCGTTTTCGTTTGTGTTTTATTTTCTTTGCGTTTGTGTTTGTATTTGTGTTTGTGGTTGGTTTTGCGTTTGTATTTGGTTTGTTTTCGTTTGTTTTTTCGTTTGTGTTTTTTTCTTTGGGTTTGTGGTTGGTTTTGCATTTGGATTTGGTTTGTTTTCGTTTGCTTTTTCGTTTGTTTTTTTTCTTTGTGTTCGTATTGGTGTTTGTGGTTGTGGTTGGGTTAGTTGTTAGGTTTTTGTTTTCGTTTGTATTTGTAATTGTGTTAGCTTTATGCTTGCGTTTTGTTGTTTTGGTTTGGGTTTGGGTGTGCAATGCCGGGTTTATGATGATTACTAAACACACAGGTAATGGTCTTTAACAGAAAGGTTTTTCACAGAAGCCAGAGCAGGGCCTGGCCGGGACGGCTAGTCTAATATATAAAGCTCAGTTCTGTAACGTGTGGCAAAAAAGTTTGTCGTTGACAGTTCTATGGATTTAAGTGTTAGATTTTTTATCGTGCTCATAGTCTAAATGTACGAGTCAAAAAATTACCATTGAAAGTCTTTAAAAACAATTTTCATTCTATTTACTTAGAAGAATAATTTTCAATTATGTACGCGACATAAAATTTTTAAAAAGTGTATCGACGTTTATAAAATTTCTAAAATTGTGTCGGAAATGTATTGACTGCACAGTTACTTCCCTTTAATAAAAAAATTCTTAAGAAGAAGGAATTTTCATTTTATTACTTTGTTTTTGGTGTTAAGAAAAAAAAATAATTACATAATTAGCGGGGATTGATTAAGTGCAATGTCGTTAGGTATTTTTAACACTGCCTTTTATTTATTCTATACACTGAACATACTGTTCAATATTTTTTTTAAAAATCAATAACATTTAATAAGCCAGGTCCTACAAATCCTATATGTTTATTTCTTTCCATTTACGGATAAGCTTGGAGTATTATCATTTTTGTTCACTAAATTGAAACAGGCGCGTCCGCCGGCGCCCTTGCACGGTTCGATTTGGCACCCTGGGCTATCATGTGAGCGCTATGCTGCATAGTTTTGTTTTTAACAGTGCGATAGACTATGGGTAAGAAAGGTTACTATAGTCTTTAAGTGAATCAAATCCGGGCGTCCTCCGGCACCCCGACAGGGTGCTATTTGGCGCCCCGGGCCTTCCGGTGTACGCTATGGTATATACGTTCGCGTGAGTTCAAAAGACTATGAATAAGTTATGTACTATAGTCGTTTACTAAGTTCAATCAGGCGGTGACGTCATGGTGCGTCCTCTGGCGCCCAGACAGGGTGCTATTTGGGGTCCCGGGCCTCCCGTGTTCGGTTTCGCGCCTACGTTCATTAAAGTGAGTGCAAAAGACTATGAATAAGTTGGGGTACTATAGTCGTTTATTAAGCTGAAACAGGCGATTCCGCCCCGGGCTAGACTCTGAGCACTGTGCGTTTATGTTAGCGTTAGTGTTTTCTTTGTGTTTAGGTTGGGTTTGCGTTAGTGGTTGCGTTTTGATTTGGTTCGTTTTTGTTCTTTCTTTTTTCGTTTTCGTTTGTGTTTTATTTTCTTTGCGTTTGTGTTTGTATTTGTGTTTGTGGTTGGTTTTGCGTTTGTATTTGGTTTGTTTTCGTTTGTTTTTTCGTTTGTGTTTTTTTCTTTGGGTTTGTGGTTGGTTTTGCATTTGGATTTGGTTTGTTTTCGTTTGCTTTTTCGTTTGTTTTTTTCTTTGTGTTCGTATTGGTGTTTGTGGTTGTGGTTGGGTTAGTTGTTAGGTTTTTGTTTTCGTTTGTATTTGTAATTGTTTTAGCGTTATGTTTGCGTTTTGTTGTTTTGGTTTTGGTTTGGGTGTGCAATGCCGGGTTTATGATGATTACTAAACACACAGGTAATGGTCTTTAACAGAAAGGTTTTTCACAGAAGCCAGAGCAGGGCCTGGCCGGGACGGCTAGTTCTTTATAAAATTGTCGTTTTGTCTTGGGTTGTGTTAGTTAAGGTGTCATTTGTAAAAACTTATAAGGCTACATCGGGAAAATAATTTAACCAAACGTGATACACTAATAGCTAGTTATCTCATCATCATACTTGTGGCACCGGTTGTGAGATGTATGTGTCATGACATCATGACTCTAGTGCCAGCAAGCTACTGACATCATGACTCTAGTGCCAGCAAGCTACTGGCAACATGACTCTAGTGCCAGCAAGCTACTGACAACATGACTCTAGTGCCTCTAAACTACTGACATCATGACTCTAGTGCCAGCAAGCTACTGACAGCATGACTCTAGTGCCAGCAAGCTACTGACAACATGACTCTAGTGCCTCTAAACTACTGACATCATGACTCTAGTGCCAGCAAGCTACTGACATCATGACTCTAGTGCCAGCAAGCTACTGACAGCATGACTCTAGTGCCAGCAAGCTACTGACATCATGACTCTAGTGCCAGCAAGCTACTGACAGCATGACTCTTGTGCCAACAAGCTACTGACAACATGACTCTAGTGCCAGCAAGCTACTGGCAACATGACTCTAGTGCCAGCAAGCTACTGACAACATGACTCTAGTGCCAGCAAGCTACTGGCAACATGACTCTAGTGCCAGCAAGCTACTGACAACATGACTCTAGTGCCAGCAAGCTACTGACAACATGACTCTAGTGCCATCAAGCTACTGACATCATGACTCTAGTGCCAGCAAGCTACTGACAACGTGACTCTAGTGCCAGCAAGCTACTGACAGCATGACTCTTGTGCCAACAAGCTACTGACAACATGACTCTAGTGCCAGCAAGCTACTGACAACATGACTCTAGTGCCAGCAAGCTACTGACAACATGACTCTAGTGCCAGCAAGCTACTGACATCATGACTCTAGTGCCAGCAAGCTACTGACATCATGACTCTAGTGCCAGCAAGCTACTGACAACATGACTCTAGTGCCAGCAAGCTACTGACATCATGACTCTAGTGCCAGCAAGCTACTGACAACATGACTCTAGTGCCAGCAAGCTACTGACAACATGACTCTAGTGCCAGCAAGCTACTGACAACATGACTCTAGTGCCAGCAAGCTACTGACAACATGACTGCCAGCAAGCTACTGACATCATGACTCTAGTGCCAGCAATCTACTGACATCATGACTCTAGTGCCAGCAAGCTACTGACAACAAACCAATGCCCCTCCCTATTTGCTGTACCTGTTGACGTATCGAACCTCTATGCCGCCACTACCATTAGCTGTGTCAAGTTTAGCCAGCAGTCGCTGCCTCCATGACTTAACAACGCCAGGAGATCGACCAAAAAACGGTTAGGAGTAGAATGACCTGGGAAATAATCGGCTTAACTGGCAGACAACAAAAACAATATACCACGTGACCGAAACAATTAGGTGATCGATGTCGGCCATTTTGAGGGCGATCTTTTGTCGCTGGTACACATTTTACGTTATGCGTAAGTCAGAAAATGGCAACATACGGATGGCGGTTAAATCACTAATAGCTCCATTGTTTAATGTTGAAGGATGGTAGGATAAAGCTCTGAAATAAGCAGTGTCAATAAAATGTTGAGAGAAACACGAAGGACAGCTGCATGAATGTCAATAGACACTCCCCAGTCGTTGCGTGTACTAGTGCGAGAGTAGGGAGACTTTAGTACAGAACCCAGCGCGCTTGCATGTCGGGCCAACATTGTGTTGGGCTGGGGCTAGCCACGTCGTAATTACAGGGGCCCTTCTGTCCCCACTCCCAGGCTCCAAGAGGCGGAGTGCGGCGATGTAAGGGGATGTCCAGTGGATTCGTGACGTAGGGGAATCGTTAATCTGAAGTGTCTAGGACACATTCGTTCTTGGCCACCTCGCATTATCGGATACACATTCCACATTCTGTCTTGTTGGCTGGACTTTCTGTCTTGTCCACACCACATCCTGTCTTGTACAAACCACATTGTCGTGTCCACACTAAATTCTGTCTGGTCCACATCAAATCCTGTCTTGCCCACACCCTATCGTACCTTGGCCACACCCATCGTACATTGGCCACACCCCATCGTACATTGGCCACACCCCATTGTACATTGGCCACACCCATCGTAGATTGGCCACACCCATCGTACATTGGCCACACCCCATCGTACATTGGCCACACCCCATCGTACATTGGCCACACCCATCTTACCTTGGCCACACCCCATTGTACATTGGCCACACCCCATCGTACATTGGCCACATCCCATCGCACCTATCCCGTGCCCACACCCCATATTCCCTGTGACCACACCCCACATTCCCTGTGACCACACCCCACATCCCCTGTAGCCACACCTGATCTTGTGGGGGCTGCAGTCCATTGTTTAATCCCTTACACGACTGTTGTGGTTACTTTTGTCTTGTAATAAGCTGTGTTAGCTCGGGTAAATGATCTGATATGTTTGGCCGGCGTCTATTCACGGACAGAAAATGGATCTCCAGTTTGGCTTGGATACAAACGCCATGGATCAATAGAGCATAATGGGAAATGGTAAATGGAGCCCCCAGAGTGACCTTCTTACAAGAGACCCTTGGCTAATAATGAGGATCTAATGCCTAATTGGATTTGGAGTTAGCCTCAGACTGTACTTTTCATTGGGTCTCTGGCTGTGTGGCCAAGTAAGATTAAGTGTTGTGTGGCTGGGCAGGATATGGTACCGTGTGGTCAAGTAAGATCAAGTGTTGTGTGGCTGGGCAGGATATGGTACCGTGTGGTCAAGTATTGTGTGTTGAGGCAAGATATGAAACTGTATGGTCAAGCAGGGTGACTTATTTTGTGTTGAGGCAGGATATGGTCTCGTGTGGTCAAGCAGGATCAAGTGTTGTGTGGCTGGGCAGGATATGGTACCGTGTGGTCAAGTGCTGTGTGGTCAGACAGGATATGAAACTGTATGGTCAAGGAAGGTCACGTATCGTGTGGCTAGGCACTAAGGCAGGATATGATATCGTGTGCTAAGGCAAGGTCAAGTTTTCTGAGGTCAGACAGGATATGGTACCGTGTGGCCAGGCAGGCTCGAAGACTGTGTGGTCAGTAACTGGTTTCTAGCAGACTATTCATTTGACCAGCTTTTGTTTTACCGGCTCAGTTGGCATATGTTTTTTATTATGGTATAAACCCACTGTGTTCACCGGACACTTCGTTATGACCTCTACCCCCCCCCCCCCACACACACACTGTGTTCACTGGCCACTTCATTATGGCCCTTATCCCCTGTCCCCTGTGGTCTCTACCCCCCTGTATTTAACGGCCACTTCTCCTCTGCACCCCCTATCTCACTATCTCCTGTGTTCACCTGCCTCTACCCCCCTCCAGCCCCTTTCATTCCCCCCCCCCACCCCCGTGTGTTCACCGGCCTCTAACCCCCCCCCCCCCCCCACACACACAAATCCCTGTGTCACCCCCACCCCCGTGTGTGCTCACCGGCCCATTCGTTATGGCCTCTTCCCCGCTGATGAAATCCAATCAGGCTCAACAATCAGAGAAATACCACCAGCATCTCACTAAAGTCAACAATCAGAGAAATACCACCAGCATCTCACTAAAGTCAACAATCAGAGAAATACCACCAGCATCTCACTAAAGTCAACAATCAGAGAAATACCACCAGCATCTCACTAAAGTCAACAATCAGAGAAATACCACCAGCATCTCACTTAAGTCTTCTTTTGACTGACTTCGGCCAGTAGTTTCAACAATCAGAGAAATACCACCAGCATCTCACTAAAGTCAACAATCAGAGAAATACCACCAGCATCTCACTTAAGTCTTCTTTTGACTGACTTCGGCCAGTAGTTTCAACAATCAGAGAAATACCACCAGCATCTCACTAAAGTCAACAATCAGAGAAATACCACCAGCATCTCACTTAAGTCTTCTTTTGACTGACTTCGGCCAGTAGTTTCAACAATCAGAGAAATACCACCAGCATCTCACTAAAGTCAACAATCAGAGAAATACCACCAGCATCTCACTAAAGTCAACAATCAGAGAAATACCACCAGCATCTCACTTAAGTCTTCTTTTGACTGACTTCGGCCAGTAGTTTCAACAATCAGAGAAATACCACCAGCATCTCACTAAAGTCAACAATCAGAGAAATACCACCAGCATCTCACTTAAGTCTTCTTTTGACTGACTTCGGCCAGTAGTTTCAACAATCAGAGAAATACCACCAGCATCTCACTAAAGTCAACAATCAGAGAAATACCACCAGCATCTCACTTAAGTCTTCTTTTGACTGACTTCGGCCAGTAGTTTCAACAATCAGAGAAATACCACCAGCATCTCACTAAAGTCAACAATCAGAGAAATACCACCAGCATCTCACTAAAGTCAACAATCAGAGAAATACCACCAGCATCTCACTAAAGTCAACAATCAGAGAAATACCACCAGCATCTCACTCAAGTCAACAATCAGAGAAATACCACCAGCATCTCACTCAAGTCAACAATCAGAGAAATACCACCAGCATCTCACTAATGGCTTCTTTTGACTGACTTCCCATAACCTACCAAAGGTCTTCTTTCTGTCCAATATCCCACTAACCATATAGTCTTTAATAGCCTGCAGATACCTTAGGTCCCACCATACCAACCTGATGACCTATCATCCCTACACGGTAACCTACCATCCCTACACGGCAACTTACCATCCCTACACGGCAACTTACCAAACCTACACGCCAACTTACCATCCCTACACGGCAACTTACCATCCCTACACGGTCATCTACCATCCCTACGCGGTAACCTACCATCCCTACCCGGCAACTTATCATCCCTACACGGCAACTTACCATCCCTACACGGCAACTTACCATCCCTACACGGCAACTTACCATCCCTACGCGGTAACCTACCATCCCTACACGGTAACCTACCATCACTCCCTAGAGACCTACCATCCCTACGCGGTAAAATACCAACCCTACACTGTAACCCACCATCCCTACGCAGCAACCCACCATTACTGCCTGTTTGGTCCACACCACCCCGTCACTACTGGCATCGATCTACCGTATGTTTATTAAAGGGAACTAAATCGACTTAAATGTCAAATGATCTCCCTTCCACAGTTGAAGGTACTCTGACGGTAATCGACCTCTTCCGATCGTTTCTCCTATTGTTTTTACTTGGGCTAATCAAGCGCTGTCTTCACTTGTAATGGAATCTTCAGCTCATATAATACTGGCCTTAAGCTCAACAAGCTTTTTGTTGAGCTAATATAACGCTGGCCTGGAGCTTAAACTGAATCTTTTTGTTGAGCTAATATAAAGGTGGTGTATAGTTTAGTAGAGCCTTTTTAATTTCTTATAAGGGCTGTTATCTAACATGGGTGGATGTTGGGTGGATGTTGGGTGGATGTTTGGTGGATGTTTGGTGGATGTTGGTAGATGTTGGGTGGTTGTTTGGTGGATGTTGGATGAATGTTTGGTGGATGTTGGTAGATGTTGGGTTGATGTTGGATGAATGTTGGATGAATGTTGGGTGGACGTTGGGTAGATGTTGGGGGATGTTGGTAGATGTTGGGTTGATGTTGGATGAATGTTGTGTGGACTCTTGAAAAGTTAAAGCTAAACATGCATGTACACAGAAAGTCGTGGCAAAGATTACCACGTTTGATAGTTTGTGCCACGATAAAAAAAGGATTTCACGTGTTAGATGTTAGAGATAATGTAATTGGATGAAGTATTGGGCAATGTCGTTGGGAAACTGCACTTGATAATCGCGTTATTGGGAGACTTGCTGGTCTGTAATATTGTAGGAATTGAAAGCAGCTGGGTAGGACAACAGTAAGGTAGCAAGTGACAGCTGGGTGGGACCACAGTAATGCAGCAAGTGATAGCTGGGTAGGACCACAGTAATGTATCAACTTATAGCTGGGTAGGACCACAGTAATGTAGCAAGTGACAGCTGGGTGGGACCACAGTAATGTAGCAACTGACAGCTGGGTAGGACCACAGTAATGTATCAACTTATAGCTGGGTAGGACCACAGTAATGTAGCAAGTGACAGCTGGGTAGGACCACAGTAATGTATCAACTTATAGCTGGGTAGGACCACAGTAATGTAGCAACTGACAGCTGGGTAGGACCACAGTAATGTAGCAAGTGACAGCTGGGTAGGACCACAGTAATGTATCAACTTATAGCTGGGTAGGACCACAGTAATGTAGCAACTGACAGCTGGGTAGGACCACAGTAATGTAGCAACTGACAGCTGGGTAGGACCACAGTAATGTAGCAAGTGACAGCTGGGTAGGACCACAGTAATGTATCAACTTATAGCTGGGTAGGACCACAGTAATGTAGCAACTGACAGCTGGGTAGGACCACAGTAATGTAGCAACTGACAGCTGGGTAGGACCACAGTAATGTAGCAAGTGACAGCTGGGTAGGACCACAGTAATGTAGCAACTGACAGCTGGGTAGGACCACAGTAATGTAGCAAGTGACAGCTGGGTAGGACCACAGTAATGTAGCAACTGACAGCTGGGTAGGACCACAGTAATGTAGCAAGTGACAGCTGGGTAGGACCACAGTAATGTAGAAACTGACAGCTGGGTAGGACCACAGTAATGTAGCAACTGACAGCTGGGTAGGACCACAGTAATGTAGCAAGTGACAGCTGGGTAGGACCACAGTAATGTAGCAACTGACAGCTGGGTAGGACCACAGTAATGTAGCAAGTGACAGCTGGGTAGGACCACAGTAATGTAGCAACTGACAGCTGGGTAGGACCACAGTAATGTAGCAAGTGACAGCTGGGTAGGACCACAGTAATGTAGCAACTGACAGCACTATAAGCTGGGTAGGATCACAGTAATGTATCAACTTATAGCTGGGTAGGACCACAGTAATGTAGCAACTTATAGCTGGGTAGGACCACAGTAATGTAGCAAGTGACAGCTGGGTAGGACCACAGTAATGTAGCAATTGACAGCTGGGTAGGACCACAGTAATGTAGCAAGTGACATCACTATAAGCTGGGTAGGACCACAGAAATATAGCAAGAATTTTGACATCCCTATAAGCTCACGTAAGACATCTTGAGCCGAGGTTTATCCGTGCCATTAAAGTGAAGCGACATAATTGAGTTTACCCAACAGCAGACAACAGTGCACTAATTTTTTCTTGCGAAAGCAGCTCGATATTTATGGTCTTTACATCTTGGTTTTGAAAGGAGGGATCTAGGGGTGTAGATCAAATACCCGAGGGTACTCATTGCATGGCTAGGGTTGTTCTTTATACAACAACATGATATAGGCGAATAGACAACCCCTGACCCATATTTTGAGCTCCCCTGACCCATGTTGTTGAACCTCCCATGACCCATTGTTGAGTCTCCCCTGACCCATTGTTGAGTCTCCCCTGACCCGTGTATTGAGCCTCCCCTGACCCATGTTGTTGAGCCACCCCTGACCCATGTATTGAGCCTCCACTGACCCATGTTGTTGAGCCACCCCTGACCCATGTATTGAGCCTCCACTGACCCATGTTGTTGAGCCACCCCTGACCCATGTATTGAGCCTCCACTGACCCATGTTATTGAGCCACCCCTGACCCATGTATTGAGCCTCCACTGACCCATGTTATTGAGCCACCCCTGACCCATGTATTGAGCCTCCACTGACCCATGTTATTGAGCCACCCCTGACCCATGTTATTGAGCCACCCCTGACCCATGTATTGAGCCTCCACTGACCCATGTTATTGAGCCACCCCTGACCCATGTATTGAGCCTCCACTGACCCATGTTATTGAGCCACCCCTGACCCATGTTATTGAGCCACCCCTGACCCATGTATTGAGCCTCCACTGACCCATGTTATTGAGCCACCCCTGACCCATGTTATTGAGCCACCCCTGACCCATGTATTGAGCCTCCACTGACCCATGTTATTGAGCCACCCCTGACCCATGTTATTGAGCCACCCCTGACCCATGTATTGAGCCTCCACTGACCCATGTTATTGAGCCACCCCTGACCCATGTTATTGAGCCACCCCTGACCCATGTATTGAGCCTCCACTGACCCATGTTATTGAGCCACCCCTGACCCATGTTATTGAGCCACCCCTGACCCATGTATTGAGCCTCCACTGACCCATGTTGTTGAGCCTCCCCTGACTCATGTATCGAACAACCCCCGCCCGTTGTAATGAGCCATCCCTCGACCTCTGACCTTCAAATCAGTCCTTCTCCTGCCTAGCACCGCCAAGCTCTAATGGACCGACCATGTTCTGCATGATTGATTAGCCCCACACTTGGCATGCACGTTGCGACATCCCCTCACACAACACACACAAACTCCCCCTCACAATTATGGAGTGTCAGTGTACCAAACCTAACCATTTCACGCCGTCGCTACTTCCTCGTGTATAGAGCCATACCAACACCAAAACGCTTTTTGATACTCCACGGTAAACAATGATATATTGACAAAGCTTTAGAATTAATTTATTCTTCAAATTCCTCTATTTACATATGGTATTTTTTTCTGTATTTATATTTCGTGAGTACTAGTTTTCATTAAGTAAAAATACAACTATAATGTAACCCTATTGAAAATATAAATTTAAACGACAAAAGGTTGTGTAAAGATCACTGGCCATTAGAACATGAATTGTTTCTACTGTGGTGTTTCAGTGACACGTCAGTTTGAAGTATGGCTTGACGGAGTGCCGAAGCTAACATAACCGTCTCATATTAACGCCGCCTCGATACTTGTCTATGGGAATCTTCCCCCGTGCCACGGCTCATTAGTTCACGTCACGACCAGCTTTGGTTTACGACTGGGGAAACTGACAGGAAAATTGTTTGAAGCATTCCTACGATTTATGACCCCCCCCCCCCCACTCCTCTTACACAACCATAGGATGTATGACGGCAACTCCTCTTACACAACCATACGATTTATGACCACCACTACGATTACACAACCAGAGTATGTATGACCCCCACTTTAGCTACACAACCATAAGATGTATGACCCCCCCCCTCATAACACATCCAATGCATCTATGACCCCCACTACGATTACACAGCAATAATATTTATGAAATATTACACATCCAGTAGATCAATGACTCTGATCTAACGTATGTATGACCCAGCAGTAAGCACATATCCGATGTATGTAAGACCCCCGTACTTAGCACAAATCCAATGGATGTATGACCCCCGCACTAAGAACAATTCCAATGGATGTATGACCCCTGCACCAAGCACATATCCAATGGATGTATGACCCCGCACTAAGAACAATTCCAATGGATGTATGACCCCTGCACCAAGCACATATCCAATGGATATATGACCCCCGCACTAAGAACATATCCAATGGATGTATGACCCCTGCACTAAGCACATATCCAATGGATGTATGACCCCTGCACTTAGCATATATAAATGAATGTATGACCCCGCACTAAGCTCATATCCAATGGATGTATGACCCCCGCACTAATCACATATCCAATGGATGTATGACCCGCCGCACTAAGCTCATATCCAATGGATGTATAACCCCCCTCCGCACTAAGCTCATATCCGCCGATGTCATGTTATTGATTTGCTCAAGTCCATAATTTTCTTATTGGCTTTCCCGCGGCTTGTCTTTCACAACGCAAACACATTTGTACATCTCTTCTGCCGTCTCATTGTGTTTGTTACCTGACAATAGACGCCAACAAACACATTTGTACATCTCTTCTGCCGTCTCATTGTGTTTGTTACCTGACAATAGACGCCAACAAACACATTTGTACATCTCTTCTGCCGTCTCATTGTGTTTGTTACCTGACAATAGACGCCAACAAACACATTTGTACATCCCTTCTACCTTCTCATTGTGTTTATTACCTGACAATAGACGCCAACAAACACATTTGTAGATGTATGTGTGGTGTGCCACTTTATGGACACGTTGTTGTTGTCGTCTAACAATGGGATGCCGCCATACGACACCCCACTTCCTGTTTATGCTCACGTTTCAACACTTTAAGTTTTCTTCTGCCAGATTCTCCAGAAAACAATGCAGGTTTTGTTGGGATAATGGACGATTGTCCTCCCAGAAACACGTGTTCTGCAGATTGTAGAGGCGTTGTTCGAGTTAATAGTTATAACAGTGATCTTCTTTTGGTCAGTCTAGTTGTCTAGTTCAGGAAATGAAAAAAAAAACCCAGGCATTAAAACACAAAACAAAAGCCCGAGTCTAGAATTAGAAAATGTGACCGGATTCAGACGCAGGAAGTATTGTTTTCTCTCATATTCCATTAGGGAATCGATACCTCATTTTCTAACAATTCTTTCTGTGTAAATAGGTGGTTTTTGAGAGCGCTCTGTTTCCCCCTTTGTAGCCTTTATCTTCGGTCCCGCCCCCCTTTGAACCTCCTCTACCCCTCCTCCCCGCCGTGTTTACTCAGCTCTAATTGTCCTTATGCTACAAGTGAAATCACTTAGCAACTGCCAGGCTTTAAGTGAACTTCTCTAAGAGATTACCCAACAAGTTCATGTCCTTAATTTTTTTCTTCCCCTCCTTCCTTCCCCAATCATTGCCTTGAGTTTTCCCCCACACAAACCCCCCTCCTTCCTTCCCCACACATCTCTTTTGCCTTGAGTTTTCCCAACCAAATCCCCCCCCCCCTTCCTCACACATCTCTCTAGCCTTGAGTTTTCCCAACCAAATCCCCCCCCCCTTCCTCACACATCTCTCTAGCCTTGAGTTTTCCCAACCAAATCCCCCCCCCCCCTTCCTCACACATCTCTCTAGCCTTGAGTTTTCCCAACCAAATCCCCTTCAAGTATTGAAGTGAACCCAGCCAAATCCCCTTCAAGTATTGAAGTGAACCCAGCCAAATCCCCTTCAAGTATTGAAGTGAACCCAGCCAAATTCCCTTCAAGTATTGAACTGAACCCAGCCAAATCCCCTTCAAGTATTGAAGTGAACCCAGCCAAATCCCCTTCAAGTATTGAACTGAACCCAGCCAAATCCCCTTCAAGTATTGAACTGAACCCAGCCAAATCCCCTTCAAGTATTGAGGTGAACCCAGCCAAATCCCCTTCAAGTATTGAGGTGAACCCAGCCAAATCCCCTTCAAGTATTGAAGTGAACCCAGCCAAATCCCCTTCAAGTATTGAACTGAACCCAGCCAAATCCCCTTCAAGTATTGAACTGAACCCAGCCAAATCCCCTTCAAGTATTGAGGTGAACCCAGCCAAATCCCCTTCAAGTATTGAAGTGAACCCAGCCAAATCCCCTTCAAGTATTGAAGTGAACCCAGCCAAATCCCCTTCAAGTATTGAAGTGAACCCAGCCAAATCCCCTTCAAGTATTGAAGTGAACCCAGCCAAATCCCCTTCAAGTATTGAAGTGAACCCAGCCAAATCCCCTTCAAGTATTGAAGTGAACCCAGCCAAATCCCCTTCAAGTATTGAAGTGAACCCAGCCAAATCCCCTTCAAGTATTGAAGTGAACCCAGCCAAATCCCCTTCAAGTATTGAAGTGAACCCAGCCAAATCCCCTTCAAGTATTGAACTGAACCCAGCCAAATCCCCTTCAAGTATTGAACTGAACCCAGCCAAATCCCCTTCAAGTATTGAGGTGAACCCAGCCAAATCCCCTTCAAGTATTGAGGTGAACCCAGCCAAATCCCCTTCAAGTATTGAAGTTAACCCAGCCAAATCCCCTTCAAGTATTGAACTGAACCCAGCCAAATCCCCTTCAAGTATTGAAGTGAACCCAGCCAAATCCCCTTCAAGTATTGAAGTGAACCCAGCCAAATCCCCTTCAAGTATTGAAGTGAACCCAGCCAAATCCCCTTCAAGTATTGAAGTGAACCCAGCCAAATTCCCTTCAAGTATTGAAGTGAACCCAGCCAAATCCCCTTCAAGTATTGAAGTGAACCCAGCCAAATCCCCTTCAAGTATTGAAGTGAACCCAGCCAAATCCCCTTCAAGTATTGAAGTGAACCCAGCCAAATCCCCTTCAAGTATTGAACTGAACCCAGCCAAATCCCCTTCAAGTATTGAACTGAACCCAGCCAAATCCCCTTCAAGTATTGAGGTGAACCCAGCCAAATCCCCTTCAAGTATTGAGGTGAACCCAGCCAAATCCCCTTCAAGTATTGAAGTGAACCCAGCCAAATCCCCTTCAAGTATTGAACTGAACCCAGCCAAATCCCCTTCAAGTATTGAACTGAACCCAGCCAAATCCCCTTCAAGTATTGAGGTGAACCCAGCCAAATCCCCTTCAAGTATTGAAGTGAACCCAGCCAAATCCCCTTCAAGTATTGAAGTGAACCCAGCCAAATCCCCTTCAAGTACTGAAGTGAACCCAGCCAAATCCCCTTCAAGTATTGAAGTGAACCCAGCCAAATCCCCTTCAAGTATTGAAGTGAACCCAGCCTAATCCCCTTCAAATATTGAAGTGAACCCAGCCATAGGGCAGACAACTCGATCTAAGCACGACAAATGAGATTTCAGACCGTCGGCCAATCACCAGAGTTTATCCAATGAAATTCTTAGTACGGTCACGTGGCCGTCATCTGGTTGGACATATTTATCCACAAGGTTGTTGCCTGATCGCGAAATTTCTGACCCCCAGGGGATGTTTGTCCTCATGACGGTGTGTTTAAAACAACAGAGAACAGTGGGGTTTTGTAGCAGTCGCCATCTTGGTGCCTGGTTCCATTCCAGTTATATGGCGTCGTTAACAGAGGCGCTTCTACACAGCCAGCCGGAGGGGGGGGGGGTCTCAAATTGAGGAATCTCGATACTGTGGAACATGTACCGGCGTAGCGTACTTGATAATCAGAAGAAGCGGTTAAATCTTTGTAAGATTGTATGGTATGTTATTAGAGTTTTACAGTAAATAAAACTGATAGTATGTTATTTTTTTTAGCACTTTCGTACAAAGTCGGTGTATTTTTCTTATTTATATGTTCAGTAATTAAACAATATTTCATCACGAAATAGTTAAGAAAAAAATGTTTTTAATTGAGTGAGAATAGGGTAAAATATTGATTTTAATAGCATTTTAATTTGAACACCGAAAAGCACTCAAAATAAAATAAAAAATATATAAAAATCTCTTTAGCTAGGAATAAAAACAAATTTACCACAAGAGAATAGCACAAAGTAATGATGGTCTTGATTAAATAACGAATTAGAGATCGTATTTCACAGACGATAAGACCACGCATCAAGGTTTCATTCAGATATTCTAAAGTAAACGGAAATGTAGACGCGATCTAAAAAATAAATATATCTCTGCAGTTACAAGTTTTAAATTCTCAAAATATTTAATCTCTAAAAGGCTCTTATTACAACATTTTTTTCAAAAACTATACGGCTACTTATGAGACGAAACTATCTAAATACCAAGCTTTACGTCCATGAGAAGATCGGGCCAATCTTAACGTACCAGGTAGATGCCGTTATATTTGGTTGCAGTTACCAAAGTGTATGCTACGTTCTAATGAATTTTTTGTTATTATTATTTAAATAGTTACTCCGAATGTGTTGTTTTCTTAAATAAAACCGATAGTAGGTGGGATAAAATATCAATTTAGAAGTGAGTCTACTAATGTAAAGACACCAACGGAATATATCTCTCATGGTGTAAGTAAAACAAGACTTGATACGAACAGTTTGTTTGCTAACGCTTAACCAGTTGACATCAGCATTGCTGAATTGTTGGGCTACAGGACATTACCCCCCTGGATATTTCCCCCCCGGACATTTCCCCCCCGTATTTACCCCCCGGAGCAATTACCCCCCTGTCAATTACCCCCCTGTCAATTACCCCCCTGGGGAATTACCCCCCCCCCCCCCTCTCAAGTTAAAATCCTAACTCTAACTAGAATTTTATACCTATATACTACTTTAATCCAAACCTTAAGCATCCACCTTAGCCTAAAACTTCACACAAAACCAAAACCAATGCTAGACACAACCCTGACCCTAACCCTAACCCTAACCCTAACCCCCCTGGATATTTCCCCCCCGGACATTTCCCCCCCGTATTTACCCCCCGGAGCAATTACCCCCCTGTCAATTACCCCCCTGTCAATTACCCCCCTGGGGAATTACCCCCCCCCCCCCCCTCTCAAGTTAAAATCCTAACTCTAACTAGAATTTTATACCTATATACTACTTTAATCCAAACCTTAAGCATCCACCTTAGCCTAAAACTTCACACAAAACCAAAACCAATGCTAGACACAACCCTGACCCTAACCCTAACCCTAACCCTAACCCAAACCCAAACCTAAACCTAAACCTAAACCTAACCCTAACCCTAACCCTAACGCTAACCCTAGCCCTAGCCCTAGCCCTAACCCTAAACCTAGCCCTAGCCCTAACCCTAACCCTAACTCTAACCCTAGCCCTAGCCCTAAACCTAAACCTAAACCTAACCCTAAACCTAGCCCTAACCCTAACTCTAACCCTAGCCCTAGCCCTAAACCTAAACCTAAACCTAAACCTAAACCTAAACCTAAACCTAAACCTAAACCTAAACCTAAACCTAACCCTAACCCTGACCCTGACCCTGACCCTAACCCAAACCCAAACGTAAACCTAAACCTAAACCTAAACCTAAACCTAAACCTAAACCTAAACCTAAACCTAAACCTAAACCTAACCCTAACCCTAACCCTAGCCCTAAACCTAAACCTAACCCTAACCCTAACCCTAACCCTAACCCTAACCCTAACCCTAACCCTAACCCTAGCCCTAGCCCTAGCCCTAACCCTAACCCTAGCCCTAAACCTAAACCTAACCCTAAACCTAGCCCTAACCCTAACTCTAACCCTAGCCCTAGCCCTAAACCTAACCCTAAACCTAGCCCTAACCCTAACTCTAACCCTGTCCGGGGGGGGGGGGGTAATGTCCTACTGGGCGGGGGGTAATTGACAGGGGGGTAATTGACAGGGGGGGTAATTACTCTGGGGGGTAATGTCGGGGGGGAAATATCCGGGGGGTAATTGACAGGGGGGAAATGCCCTGTTCCCGAATTGTTGTTATATTATGGCTGCTTTGTTAAGCTGTATGAGGCTGCCTTGTTATGTTGTATGGGTCTATATTGTTAAGTTGTATGTGGCTATGTGGTTAAGTTGTATGGGTCTATATTGTTAAGTTGTATGTGGCTATGTGGTTAAGTTGTATGGGTCTATATTGTTAAGTTGTATGTAGCTGTGTGGTTAAGTTGTGTGAGGCTGTATTGTTAAGTTGTATGTAGCTGTGTGGTTAAGTTGTATGTGGCTATGTGGTTAAGTTGTATGGGTCTATATTGTTAAGTTGTATGTAGCTGTGTGGTTAAGTTGTGTGAGGCTGTATTGTTAAGTTGTATGTAGCTGTGTGGTTAAGTTGTGTGTGGCTATGTGGTTAAGTTGTATGGGTCTATATTGTTAAGTTGTATGTAGCTGTGTGGTTAAGTTGTGTGAGGCTGTATTGTTAAGTTGTGTGAGGCTGTATTGTTAAGTTGTATGTAGCTGTATTGTTATGTTGTATGGGTCTATACTGTTGTATGTAGCTGTGTGGTTAAGTTGTGTCAGGCTGTATTGTTATGTTGTATGGGTCTATACTGTTGTATGTAGCTGTGTGGTTAAGTTGTGTGAGGCTGTATTGTTAAGTTGTATGGGTCTATATTGTTAAGTTGTATGTAGCTGTGTGGTTAAGTTGTGTGAGGCTGTATTGTTATGCTGTATTGGTCTATATTGTTAAGTTGTATGTAGCTGTGTGGTGAAGTTGTGTGAGGCTGTATTGTTATGCTGTATTGGTCTATATTGTTAAGTTGTATGTAGCTGTGTGGTTAAGTTGTGTGAGGCTGTATTGTTAAGTTGTATGTAGCTGTGTGGTTAAGTTGTGTGAGGCTGTATTGTTAAGTTGTATGTAGCTGTGTGGTTAAGTTGTGTGAGGCTGTATTGTTAAGTTGTATGGGTCTATATTGTTGTATGTAGCTGTGTGGTTAAGTTGTGTGAGGCTGTATTGTTAAGTTCTATGGGACTGTGTCGTTGTTGTTGTATGTGATATTAAATTCTATGTTGACTTATCAGTTTGACAGCGACACCAATGGAGCGACTAATGGAGCGTTACAATATTGGAGAGTGGTTTTTTACCCCGTGAAAAAGAATCAATCTTTCATTGTAATGGACCTGAGGCTGTTAGTATTCTGTTATTTTTTGGTGGTATTTTGTCTGGCGCATCAATTATTTCTCAGAATAAAGTATTCGGTGTCGACATTTCTCAACTAACATATTCCTTCCTGTTTCATCGCTCCAAAGTCTCCAACTATGCTGTTGAATACAGCCCACCCTATTTCCACCATTTCTTTCACTTAAGTCAATGTGCCAACCCCCCTATTGCAGCAATACCACCTTTGGGAATCAGAAAACTCACAGTTAAAACTTATTGGCATGAAAATTTGAACGGATTCTTCTGTCTAGAGGGGGGGGGAATGCTTAAAGCGCTCATAATTTAGATGGACGAGTCAACTTGGGGCCGTGGGATGGAGGGGTGTTGAGATGGGCGGGTCAACTTGTGGAGGGGTGTTGAGATGGGCGAGTCAACCTGTGGAGGGGTGTTGAGTAATAGCCGGAACTCCGGGGCTGTGGATATTGGCAGGTTAAACCCAACGATCTGGGTGTCAAGCCGACATTAGGCTGTTATTAACGGCAATAAAACTCAGAGGGACAGGGTTTTTTTCTCTCTATACAGCATATACGGCTATTTTGTTTTTGGTCTTACACCAGATGGGTGGGTGTCCGGTGGGTCTTTTTGTTAGTTGCCTGTCTGTCATCTGTATATAAGTGTAACATCTACACATCAGTGTGGTATGTTTACATCATTGTATAATCTATACATCATTTTGTCATCTATACATCATTGTGTCATCTATACATTATTGTGTCATTCATACAGCTTTGTGTGATTTATACATCATTGTGTCATTTATACATCATTTTGTCATCTAAACACCAGTGTGTCATCTATACATTATTGTGTCATCTATACATAATTATGTCATCTATACATCACTGTGTCATCTATACATCATTGTGTCATCCATACATCACTGTGTCATCTATACATCACTGTGTCATCTGTAAGTCAATGTTAAATCGTTGTGTCAGTAGAGTGACATCTTTACGCTGGTGTGTCATGTATATCCCATTATGTCATCTATCAAACATCTTACAAGCTTACATATCTAATCCTCTCTATTCATATAACAGGCGCGTAAGAAAAACAGCTTGCTAGATGTAACTTTAAACTTCAGCACCCCCCAACAGCATCCTTACCCCCCTCCCTAACCGCGTCCTCCCCCCCCCCCCCTTAAAATTGGACGGGGCGCTGCCAACGTGTCAGCCGTCTTCCTCTATTTAAGATAAAAAATTTATAACGCTATTATCGCTTGACATGTTCCCATCTTGATACATAAACCTACAGGTTCAGGTTTTGATAGAACGTGTTCCCAGCTTGATACATAAACCTACAGGTTCAGGTTTTGATAGAACATGTTCCCAACTTGATACATAAACCTACAGGTTCAGGTTTTGATAGAACGTGTTCCCATCTTGATATATAAACCTACAGGTTCAGGTTTTAATAGAACGTGTTCCCATCTTGATACATAAACCTACAGGTTCAGGTTTTTTATAGAACGTATTTCCAGCTTAATGCAGCTGTAACTGTTTGTTTGTTTGTTAGTCGTGTCCCACATATACATCACCTAAATACTCTTTGAATAACGTAATGTTCACAAAATGGTGACGTAGTTTTGCACTAAGATGAACCTAACTGACCCCCAACACACAGTAGGATGTTAGACTAATGACCCCCAACAAACATACTAACTGTAAAACTGAACAACACAGTTATTACCATTAATCTCACCAGCCTATGCAGCTAAATGCAGTAGTTTTTTTTTCTTCTTGTAAAGATTGTTAAATGAAATGTAGGAAGTATGTGTAGATGATCGCAGCTAGATGATCGCAGCTAGATGATCGCAGCAGATAAACGCAGGAATGTAATTAAACCAGGACATGACCGTCCCTAGGCAACTTTGTCCTACTTCCTTAGTATCGGCGAGACACATCAGAGGAACGATAGCATCGATTGGACGCATGGGGGGTGGGGGTGGTGGCAACAACGGTCTTTCATCGCCTGGATAATGACAGTGTCAAACACAGCGGACTGACACCATTTACCGCTTGAACTATTACCGTCTATATCAAGACTGAAAAAGTGTTTATTATTTATTTTGCACATTTAAAGGCTTTTTAAATTTAGGAATGATATACGCTTCATTTCTACTTTTAGTATCTAGGATTTGAAAAAAAAGTCTTTATAAAAACGAGTCCATATTTATTATTTTCATTCTGTCTTTCAGTCTCTAGACATCCATTAATTGTTTTGATAATCACGTGCGCTATTATTACATCATAGCGCTTATAAAAACTGTGTTGTTACTTTTATAATGATTGGACTTATTTCATTTTTAGCGCAATTTCCATTCTGGAGAATTGCGTTCATTAACTCGTCATTTCTGGATGTATGAATGAATGAATGAATGGATGGATGGATGGATGGATGGATGGATGGATGTGTGTCCGCAGCTTTAAGTCGTATCTCCTCCTCAACGAAGCAATATCGAGGACTAGTCCCAAAAGCAATTATGTTAAGCAAGTTACGAGGATGAACATAGGCCAAAAAAATTCCGGGTTTCTTTCATGGATTTCCCGGAAAAGCCCAAAAAACCTCGAAAAAAAATGCAGTTTTTGGCCCATATCTCGGCAACCAGACCACTTAGCGACTTGAAACATGTACCAATAGATTCCTGCCATAATTTAGAACAATATTGCCGAAGAAAGTTTTCAAAAATATTCTTTCGTTCGGTCACAATTTTTTTTTTGAATTAATTAAAATTTGGACCGAATTAGTAGGCATTTTATCAAACCACACCACATCAAGTTCAATAGCTGCGCCATCACGTTCAATGGCTGCGACATCACGTTCGGTAGCTAGGCGCGGAATGGTTTTTAGTCATGTTACTCTATTGTAAATAAAACATGTAAAATACTGAAAAAAAATTTAATAAAAAACGTTTTAATAACTAACCAATGGTTTTACTAACCCTGTTCTTGATTTACGCTACGACAGAGCTATTTTTAGATAACATAAGGAAATTGCGCTAAAATTGTCACTAGACTTTTTAATTACCTTGTTGTAAGCGACAATTATTTGCTTTAATACACCATCAGTAGCCGGCAACTCTAAGCGACAATTATTTGCTTTAGAACACCATCAGTAGCCTGCAACTCTAAACGACAACTATTTGCAGCTTTATTAACGTCCCTGCTCAGCTTTTACCTTTAACAAGTCCATGAAAACAACTCCCCTCAGTACCCCGGCTGATCGACTTAACTTCGTTATCCCCCCTTTCGTTGTTGGTGTAGTATTCTTTAAGTAATTTAATTTTTCATGACAGATTTAATTTCTAATTTTGTTGAAAATTTAAAATTCCTGTGGAAACGAATTTATCTGGAAAGTTTAAAAGAAATCGCTGCATTAGAAATGGGGTGAAATTGAGTTATAAGGTTTGCATACAAAGCCACAGACAGACAGACAGACAGAGAGACAGACAATGTGACGTAGGAAAAAGCAAAAACAATGGGCAGGCGTCACTGTAAAACGAATTTATTGACGTCTGTATAAAACACTAAACAAACTCAGGAATTAACTGCGACTGTTCTTACATCAGCCATTAGAACAAACGTAATGACGCATAAATAATCTATTTAAATGTCCAAATTTAAAGGCACCGCGATATCTGCTAGGTTGTTGCCCCTTGTAAAGGCGATGGCTCATTCAACCATAAAACAACCAGTCACCTATAAAAATCAGCCTTTGTCGTGGTAATGGATTGTTTCGATAAATTGGGTGTGAATATTGTATGAATTGATGAAGTTGATCTGGATAAAAAGCCATGTTTTGTCACGAGAAACTGGCGCTGACCAACTTCCCACAAAAACCTGGGGTTTATTTGATTGATGTGGCTGACCTTGACCCACTTTCCAAATAGATTTGTGGTTTCTTCTGTTGATGAGGCCGACCATGGCCTACTTTCTACAGAAACCTGGGGTTAATTAGATTGATAAGACCGACCTTGGCCTACTTTACTAAGATATATTGGGTTTATTCGATCGACGAGGACAACCTTGACCTACTTCTCACAGAGACCTGGGTTTTGTTCGACTGATGAAACCAAGCCCTTGACCCACTTTACTCACACACAGGACCGTATTCGAGCGTGATAATGTACTTGGGTGACTGCTCACGCCTTGTGGGTGATCAATACATCTTACGGCAACCACGTGACGTCCTCAACGCTTCGACAGTCAGCAAGTGTTCCCACTAAACCAGCTTCATCTCCGGTGTTTTCAACTAGACCAACACACCGAGGTGGAAGAAGTAACGAATACTACCACATGACTTGTATCATGTGACTTTACTCCCATGATTGAGACATTCGGCTTATAAAGCCGAATTTATTCACATCCAACAACTATTTCAACCATATAGATTTGTCCACGCTTATTGCTATTCTATGAACTGATGGATTTCAGCTCATCTTTTTCGCATTTCGCATTGTATCGTCCATAAAGCTTGTGGTGTGTGTGTCCCTATTTAAGATAACTGGTCCAATCTATCTGTCAACTAATAATATAAAGATCTGTTAACTGTCTAGCAAGTCTGTTCACGCATCATGCTAATGGGTTAACTTACCATGTCAGTGTGTTAATACGTCAGTGTGTTAACTTATGATGTCAGTGTGTTAACTTATGATGTCCTCAAATTAACTTATTATGTCATTGTGTTAACTTATGATTTCAATGTGTTAACTTATGATTTCAGTGTGTTAACTTATTATGTCATTGTGTTAACTTATGATTTCAATGTGTTAACTTATGATTTCAGTGTGTTAACTTATTATGTCATTGTGTTAACTTATGATTTCAGTGTGTTAACTTATGATGCCATTGTGTTAACTTATGATTTCAGTGTGTTAACTTATGATGTCATCAAGTTAACGTATGATGTCAGTCTGCCAACTGGTCAGAGCCTAACATGTCAGCATGTCCTGTCCCAGCCCACTCTATAAAAACCGATGCATATAAATGGTTTGTTTAGAGATGCATAATTCATCAGCTGGCCACAATAGTCACACTCTAATTACCACCAACATGCAACTTGTTTTTTACTAAACGAATATACCATGCAGATATGTTGCGATAATTTGGTGTTTTGATTTTTGTGACAATGGGGATACCATCCTATGACAGTATAGATACAATCTTGTGACAGTAAAGATACCATGTCTGTGACAGTAAAGATACTACCCTGTGACAGTAAAGATACCATCCTGTGACAGTAAAGATACCATGTGTGTGACAGTAAAGATACAATGTCTGTGACAGTAAAGATACCATGTCTGTGACAGTCAAAATACCATGTCTGTGACAGTAAAGATACCACCCTGTGACAGTAAAGATACCATGTCTGTGACAGTAAAGATACCATGTCTGTGACAGTAAAGATACCACCCTGTGACAGTAAAGATACCATCCTGTGACAGTAAAGATACCATGTCTGTGACAGTAAAGATACCACCCTGTGACAGTAAAGATACCACCCTGTGACAGTAAAGATACCATCCTGAGACAGTAAAGATACCATGTCTGTGACAGTAAAGATACCATGTCTGTGACAGTAAAGATACCACCCTGTGACAGTAAAGATACCATCCTGTGACAGTAAAGATACCATGTGTGTGACAGTAAAGATACAATGTCTGTGACAGTAAAGATACCATGTCTG
This sequence comes from Physella acuta, assembly GCF_028476545.2. Taxonomy (NCBI): domain Eukaryota; kingdom Metazoa; phylum Mollusca; class Gastropoda; family Physidae; genus Physella; species Physella acuta. The sequence goes on from NW_026731852.1 coordinate 324,663, forward strand.
TGACAGTCAAAATACCATGTCTGTGACAGTAAAGATACCACCCTGTGACAGTAAAGATACCATCCTGTGACAGTAAAGATACCATGTGTGTGACAGTAAAGATACAATGTCTGTGACAGTAAAGATACCATGTCTGTGACAGTCAAAATACCATGTCTGTGACAGTAAAGATACCATCCTGTGACACTGACAGTAAAGATACCATCTTGTGACAGTAAAGATATCATCCTTTGACAATAAAGATACCATCCTGTGACAGTAAAGATACCATCCTATGACAATAAAGATACCATCCCTGTGACAGTAAAGATACCATCTAGACACAGCAGCCTTCCAACCCTCGATTGTTCCAGTGTCACGGAGCGATCACCCCCGGAGTGAACGATTACAGACTGTCCCAACACTTTATCATAGCCCGGCTAGCTGCCGCTTTTAACACTCGCGAGAAATGTTTACTTTAATTGATAACATCGGCGACTCGCTAGCTCGGCTTTTTTCCTGATTATTCTTTAATGATAAGGCATGGAAAATAGCTCTAGAACACAAATGCTGCAATGATTTCTTTGAGCACAATTAATTTTATGTTCTTTCTCTCTCATCTTCTGTGTTTATGTACCGAAGAAGAATTTAGGTCGTAACATTAATTGGCAATTAACCTAAATTAGCGAGGCTATCAATAGTTTTTCTTTTAAAGGTGTGCTTTACCCGAGCGCAAAGCGTTTTATTTAGTATCAGATAGCCCACAGGGGTTTGGTCCTTTGGTCATTTATAGCCAGCTGTAAAGTGTCATTTAGATCAACCCTGGACGACGTGACATTGAAAAAGCCCACCTTTACCACACCCACAACTTCACACCACACCCTCATTTTACCACACACAATTTTAAAACACCCACATTTGTATCAGACCCACGTCTTAATCTAACACACCTTTATAAGCACCTTCTACATTAACAGGTTTCCCATCCACCTTATCACTGATATTCGACACCTACCCCCACACACCTTACCTGCCCCTATTTGTATACCCCCTGCATTGTTTCAATATTCACTACTTGACCAGGTCCAGGGCCCTCCATTGTTTCAATATTCACTACTTGACCGGGGCCCTGCATTGTTTCAATATTCACTACTTGACCAGGGCCCTTCATTTGTTTTACTTTTATCCCACAACGATTATTAATGACAATTATTTTTCCTCGTCGAATGCCCCCCCCCCCCCTCACCCACCACCACATAGAAATCGATTTTTCTGGAAGTTTCTTTGGTTTAACACAATCAGCATCCATTCCAGTTGATGAAAGAAAAAAAAACCTTATCACTCCTGTTTCGCCGGCCAAAAATGGTGGGACATTGTCTCAAATTTCAAGATTAATTATTGAATTAATTGGGATGATTTTTGGACATTGTTTCGCATAGCCTTACAGTAATGTAGCTAATTTTAGCGGCCGCTAATCTATAATAAAACCGTGAAGAACATTCTTGTCATTTTCTGGTGCTCACGGATGTTGAGTGTGTGGTTGTGTGTGTTGATTGTGTGGTTATGGGTGTTGGGTGAGTGGTTGTGGTTTAAAGTTTGTGGTTGGGGATGTTTAGTGTGTGGTTATGGCTGTTGGGTGTGTGGTTATGGGTGTTGGGTGTGTGGTGATGGGTATTGGGTGTGTGGTGATGGGTATTGGGTGTGTGGTTGTGTGTGTTGATTGTGTGGTTAAGGGTATTGGGTGTGTGGTTATGGGTGTTGGGTGAGTGGTTGTGTTGTGGTTTAAAGTTTGTGGTTGGGGATGTTTAGTGTGTGGTTATGGCTGTTGGGTGTGTGGTTGTGGGTTTAAATTTTATGGTTGTGGATTTGGCATTCGTATGGTTTAGGCTACAGCTAAGCTATGTTTCTGGTTTTTGATAGTTCACAGAATATCAGATCTATGTTGATAGATGACAGATTGTCTAGTCCATGTTGATAGATGACAGAATAGATGACAGAATGTCCATGTTGATAGATGACAAAATGTCCATGTTGATAGATGACAGAATGTCTAGTCCATGTTGATAGATGACAGAATGTCTAGTCCATGTTGATAGATGACAGAATGTCTAGTCCATGTTGATAGATGACAGAATGTCTAGTCCATGTTGATAGATGACAGAATGTCTAGTCCATGTTGATAGATGAATGTTTAGTCCATGTTGATAGATGAATGTCTAGTCCATGTTGATAGATGACAGAATGTCTAGTCCATGTTGATAGATGAATGTTTAGTCCATGTTGATAGATGAATGTCTAGTCCATGTTGATAGATGACAGAATGTCTAGTCCATGTTGATAGATGAATGTTTAGTCCATGTTGATAGATGAATGTCTAGTCCATGTTGATAGATGAATGTCTAGTCCATGTTGATAGATGACAGAATGTCAAGTCCATGTTGATAGATGACAGAATGTCAAGTCCATGTTGATAGATGACAGGATGTCAAGTCCATGTTGATAGATGACAGAATGTCCATGTTGATAGATGACAGGATGTCCATGTTGATAGATGACAGAATGTCCCTGTTGATAGATGACAGAATGTCAAGTCCATGTTGATAGATGACAGAATGTCTAGTCCATGTTGATAAATGAATGTCTAGTCCATGTTGATAGATGAATGTCTAGTCCATGTTGATAGCTCATAAAATATTCATCCAAGTAGATAAGTCGTATGTCTAGAACATATGAATAAACTACTAGATCTAGAGATGGCTGTTGAAAGCTGGTGATTCATGCAGTAACTATGTACTTGTTGTGCCGAATATCTATGTACATAACAACATAATGTTTCAAGTATCTAGGTATATACAGTGTCAATTATGTATGTATATACAGTGTCCAGTATGTGTGTACACGTTATACCACAACTAACCATGAACCAACCATTTTGTTGCCTGTTCCCCTAACACCCATATTTGTTTACACAAGTCCTCACGTGCTAGCATGTATTTGTTTGTTGGTAGCTCCGCATTAAGGCGAGTGTACTGCGCATCTTACACGTGCCCACAGGTAAACATTCTCAGCCAGGTGGAAACGGAAAGGGGGGGGGGGATAGCGCCGAACTGAGACGTCAGATGATGAAACGGTATTGTGATACAGAAACGCGATTAAATATCCTGCCGATACGACTAAATATCCTGCAGATACGACTAAATATCCTGCAGATACGACTAAATATCCTGCCGATACGACTAAATATCCTGCCGATACAACTAAATATCCTGCAGATACGACTAAATATCCTGCAGATACGACTAAATATCCTGCAGATACGACTAAATATCCTGCCGATACGACTAAATATCCTGCCGATACGACTAAATATCCAGCCGATACGACTAAATATCCTGCCGATACAACTAAAAATCCTGCCTATATGACTAAATATCCTGCCGATACGACTAAATATCCTGCCATTACAACTAAATATCCTGCCTATAAAACTAAATATCCAGCCGATACGAATAAATATCCTGCCGATACAACTAAAAATCCTGCCTATATGACTAAATATCCTGCCGATACGACTAAATATCCTGCCATTACAACTAAATATCCTGCCTATAAAACTAAATATCCTGCCGATACGACTAACTATTCTGCCGGTACAGTATGCAATCGTCTATATTTGACCTTCACCTTAAACCTCATGTTGTCTGTTTGACCATCACCTAACATCGTCTTTGTTTGACTCCCCCCCCCCCCCCTCATTCTGTTTGACCTTCATCTCACATTGTGTTTGATCTTCATCTCACATTGTTTGACCTTCTCCTCTTATTATCCGCGTTTGACCTTCACCTCATATTATCTGTGTTTGACCTTCACCTCATATTATCTGTGTTTGACCTTCACCTCATATTATATGTGTTTGACCTTCACCTCATAATATCCGTTTGACCTTCACATCACATACATTGTCTATGTTTGACCTTCACCTCCCATCGTCTTTGTTTGACCTTCACCTCATGTTATCCGCATTTGACCTTCACCGCATATTATCTGTGTCTGACCTTCACCTCATAATATCATTTTGACCTTCACCTCATATTGTCTCTGTTTGACTTTCACACACCCCCCCCCCTCCCCCCATCGACTTTGTTTGACCTTCACCTCTTATTATCCGTGTTTGACCTTCACCTCAAAATATCTTTGTTTGACCTTCACCTCACATTATCTGTGTTTGACCTTCCCCTTAAACTTAAACTATCTTTGACCATGACATACAATTCTTTGACCCGTAACATTGTCTATCAGACACCTGACGACCGTCCCTCCTATCGCCTTGATATCATATTTGATCTCCTTACTAGACCACTTTACCACACACGACTCCACATGGACGAAACATTTAGTCGAACGTAAGGGAAAACGTGATTTCACGGGGGAAATGATTCAGTGGACAAATGCTAGGAACGGCCGATGGAGATTAGAGGCTGTCAACGCGTCAAGAGGGCCACAATTCACAGAGAGGCCACTGTAATCTCAAACGTTCGTCTTGGCCACAATTCACAGAGGGGCCACTGTAATCTCAAATGTTCGTCTTGGCCACAATTCACAGAGGGGCCACTGTAGTCTCAAATGTTCGTTGTAGCCACAATTCACAGAGGGGCCACTGTAATCTCAAACGTTCGTCTTGGCCACAATCCACAGAGGGGCCACTGTAATCTCAAATGTTCGTTGTAGCCACAATTCACAGAGGGGCCACTGTAATCTCAAACGTTCGTCTTGGCCACAATCCACAGAGGGGCCACTGTAGTCTCAAATGTTCGTTGTAGCCACAATTCACAGAGGGGCCACTGTAATCTCAAACGTTCGTCTTGGCCACAATCCACAGAGGGGCCACTGTAATCTCAAACGTTCGTTGTAGCCACAATTAGCGACCACAGGAGGGGGAGGGGAGGAGGTCATTAGCCGGTACATTACTATACGTAGTATGTACACAATTCCGTCAATTGTATGACATAGCCTACATTTCCATACAGTGTACGCAGTTCCGTTAATTGTATAACGTACATTACTACACGGAGTATGCCCAATGTTCCGTTAATTGTATGCAGTACAAACCGATTATATCCACAGTTAGGTCACCTATTTGACCAGCATAAAGTCACATTGAAGGAGTTACCCTTAACATTCCTGCTTTAGTTTTACATGCAAGTTTTTTGGTCCCATCAGTACACCAACGTTGATCAGCTAATCGACGCTGAAGACACGCCATTGATACAATCTGGTTGCGACTTATTTGTTTCGCCAAGATTACAACTTCTTTCGTCGTTGCATTTATCGACGGACCGTATCAATGTTTTGCAAGCACAGCATCAACCTTATCTTAATGTTTGACATGGCTTATAATTTTGCTACATCAATAACATCTGGATGTTACACAAACCACATCAAGATGTTTCACAAAACGTATTTCAGTGTCGACATTACTTATAACTTTGCTACACTAATAACATCACGATGTTTTATAAACCTTACTTCAGGGTTTTATAGATTTATATAGAACATCACAATGTCTCACTAAACAGAAAACGAGGATCGACAAACATCACGATGGTTTGAAACATCACTATGCTTCCCCAACTTCATCGTGATGTGACACACAGTACATCGTCATGTCACACACAGCACATCGTGATGTCACACACAGCACATCGTGATGTCACACACAGCACATCGTGATGTGACACACTGCACATCATGATGTGACACACTGCACATCGTGATGTCACACACAGCACATCGTGATGTGACACACAACACATGATGTGGCACACTGCACATCGTGATGTCACACACAGCACATCGTGATGTGACACACTGCACATCATGATGTGACACACAACACATCATGATGTGACACACAGCACATCGTGATGTCACACACAGCACATCATGATGTGACACACAGCACATCGTGATGTCACACACAGCACATCGTGATGTGACACAGCACATCGTGATGTCACACTCAGCACATCTCAATGTCACACACAGCACATCGTGATGTCACACAGCACATTGTGATGTCACACAGCACACCCCGATGTAAACACTCATTGTCCTTGACACTCGCCAACGTAAACAAAGTAAAAGGTTACTCACCCAATCAAACACTTGTAGATGTACGGTCGCTGAACGATTTAAAAAAAAAGAACCACCCAACAGAATCTTGTAAAGCTTTACTCTAATAGTGACTCGAGTACTCACACTTGCACGCGCGTTTGAAAGGCCTGGCGAAGGGGAGTCTGTGGAGAGATGGATTGCGCGCGTTCCTCGTCTTTGTCGGCCCGTGATCAATATTACAGTCACGTGACCAAAAGCCAACGTAATACGCTGGCTGCTCAGCCTGACACGCGGGGACCCCCATAAGACCGATTGTCTACGGAACAAGGACGTCGTTAATGAGACCCCGTGGCACCGGTAAAGCGGGGAAGCAAGAATTCTTATTGTTTTTTTCCACAAGGAAAGGGGGCCATGAATAGTGAATTTTTTTCCCACAAAGCAATCTTTACTGAGACCCCCATAACGAGAATGAGAAGGGGGCCCAAGAATAGTGATTGTTTTATTTTTTCACACAAGGCAATCTTTACCGAGACGCTCATAACGAGGACGAGAAGGGGGCCCAAGAATAGTGATTGTTTTTGGAAAAAGGAAGTCGTTTCTGAGAAGACATCAAAGAGGGCCCATAACTCGATGTCTACCCAATAGGACTGAAAACAGACTAGATCTAAATAAATGATTTTGATTTTAAACCATTCATGGTAATACCATTGTAGTCCATGAACGTACCTTATTCCAATAAACCTGTGTATTTTACGACATATTGAACACCTCCGCCTTCCCCTCAACTCAATAAGTATACAATTTTAAAATGTTTACCTGAGACCCATAAGGCGCACGAGGGCAGGTAAAAAGGTGTGTCTACTACAAGAACCACCTGCTTTTCACCAACTCTGTTAATTAATACGGTGACTGCTTCCATTGTATCAGAAATTCGAACCTACCAATCATCCATACTCACGGACTTTGGTAATCCACACTAAAAAAAACATCAAGTTACTGCATAGTGTTGTATCTGTCCTGAATTTTCCAAACCATGGCTAGCGTTTGATTGGAATCGTCAAGTTTTGAGAAATGTGTCTGTAGACCCTTGGTTGTTCGATGTTAAAACTTGAGATGTAGCCGTGTAAAAAAAAAAGTTTGCTTATTAAATTGTTATATCACAAGTTATCACCTTACATTCACGTCACCCCCCTCCCCCCCCCCACCACCACCACCACCAAACACCCCCAAACCTAAATTTTATGTATATGCCGGTACCAGAGTTTCTTCCAGGCATCTCTTCTTTTAACAATGTCCACCCCCCCCCCCCCCGAAAATTTCAAATGCCCCCCCCCCCCCCCCTGCCGGAGAAAAAAGTCGGGAAGAAACACTGGCCGGTCCTTAATGTCCGTGGTAACCTACGTTGGCTCGTAGTTAGTGGTCGTTGTTTTAGTGTTAAATATTCTGTGCTCCCCTCTCCCTGTTTCAAATGTTTATTTGTAATTGACAGCTAAAGAGAAAGAGGGATGTGATCCAAGGCAACCACTTAAACAGTAGCAACCTGGGCCACTACGCCAGCTTGATCCACGCAGCCGAGTCGCTGCCTGGCGTCGTTCAGATCCTCCAGCCATTCACTCTACCGACCCGACCAGACAACCTCGTCGTGGACGTCGTCTGCGGTCAAGGTCACATCTGGGTCAAGGTCATCGCCAGGAAATCTCAAGCCTTGCATCTCGTATGGTCAGGTAGGAAAGGGTTGCTGTAGGGCGCGGGGGCGGGACACCTGTTTGCATGGCGGGGGTGGGGCGGAGTGATGATTGCAGCAAGGGCCATGTGCCGACAGAGTTTGTCGTTTCTCAATTACAGCCAGCAACATTTTGTAAGCAAAGGAAGGGAGCTCGGGGTTTGGGCAATTATAGGCGGGCCGGGTATCAGATAGCAATCACACACTTTTGTTTGGGATGGGAGATCTGGGACGCGCTCTTCAATTAGTGTCGGTGCCTCGCTGCCTCGGTGGTGGTGGTGCTGTAGGGGACATGTGTTTACATGGTGCTGTAGGGGACATGTGTTTACATGGTGCTGTAGGGGACATGTGTTTACATGGTGCTGTAGGGGACATGTGTTTACATGGTGCTGTAGGGGACATGGTGCTGTAGGGGACATGTGTTTACATGGTGCTGTAGGGGACATGGTGCTGTAGGGGACATGTGTTTACATGGTGCTGTAGGGGACATGTGTTTACATGGTGCTGTAGGGGACATGTGTTTACATGGTGCTGTAGGGGACATGTGTTTACATAGTGCTGTAGGGGACATGTGTTTACATGGTGCTGTAGGGGACATGTGTTTACATGGTGCTGTAGGGGACATGTGTTTACATGGTGCTGTAGGGGACATGGTGCTGTAGGGGACATGTGTTTACATGGTGCTGTAGGGGACATGTGTTTACATGGTGCTGTAGGGGACATGGTGCTGTAGGGGACATGTGTTTAGATGGTGCTGTAGGGGACATGTGTTTACATGGTGCTGTAGGGGGCATGTGGTTACATGGTGCTGTAGGGGACATGTGTTTACATGGTGCTGTAGGGGACATAGTGCTGTAGGGGACATGTGTTTACATGGTGCTTTAGGGGACATGTGTTTACATGGTGCTGTAGGGGACATGTGTTTACATGGTGCTGTAGGGGGCATGTGTTTACATGGTGCTGTAGGGGACATGTGTTTACATGGTGCTGTAGGGGACATGTGTTTACATGGTGCTGTAGGGGACATGGTGCTGTAGGGGACATGTGTTTACATGGTGCTGTAGGGGACATGGTGCTGTAGGGGACATGTGTTTACATGGTGCTGTAGGGGACATGTGTTTACATGGTGCTGTAGGGGACATGTGTTTACATGGTGCTGTAGGGGACATGTGTTTACATAGTGCTGTAGGGGACATGTGTTTACATGGTGCTGTAGGGGACATGTGTTTACATGGTGCTGTAGGGGACATGGTGCTGTAGGGGACATGTGTTTAGATGGTGCTGTAGGGGACATGTGTTTACATGGTGCTGTAGGGGGCATGTGGTTACATGGTGCTGTAGGGGACATGTGTTTACATGGTGCTGTAGGGGACATGGTGCTGTAGGGGACATGTGTTTAGATGGTGCTGTAGGGGACATGTGTTTACATGGTGCTGTAGGGGGCATGTGGTTACATGGTGCTGTAGGGGACATGTGTTTACATGGTGCTGTAGGGGACATAGTGCTGTAGGGGACATGTGTTTACATGGTGCTGTAGGGGACATGTGTTTACATGGTGCTGTAGAGGACATGTGTTTACATGGTGCTGTAGGGGGCATGTGTTTACATGGTGCTGTAGGGGACATGTGTTTACATGGTGCTGTAGGGGACATGTGTTTACATGGTGCTGTAGGGGACATGGTGCTGTAGGGGACATGTGTTTACATGGTGCTGTAGGGGACATGGTGCTGTAGGGGACATGTGTTTACATGGTGCTGTAGGGGACATGTGTTTACATGGTGCTGTAGGGGACATGTGTTTACATGGTGCTGTAGGGGACATGTGTTTACATGGTGCTGTAGGGGACATGTGTTTACATGGTGCTGTAGGGGACATGTGTTTACATGGTGCTGTAGGGGACATGTGTTTACATGGTGCTGTAGGGGACATGTGTTTACATGGTGCTGTAGGGGACATGTGTTTAGATGGTGCTGTAGGGGACACGTGTTTACATGGTGCTGTAGGGGACATGTGTTTACATGGTGCTGTAGGGGACATGTGTTTACATGGTGCTGTAGGGGACATGTGTTTACATGGTGCTGTAGGGGACATGTGTTTACATGGTGCTGTAGGGGACATGTGTTTACATGGTGCTGTAGGGGACATGGTGCTGTAGGGGACATGTGTTTACATGGTGCTGTAGGGGACATGTGTTTACATGGTGCTGTAGGGGACATGTGTTTACATGGTGCTGTAGGGGACATGTGTTTACATGGTGCTGTAGGGGACATGGTGCTGTAGGGGACATGTGTTTACATGGTGCTGTAGGGGACATGTGTTTACATGGTGCTGTAGGGGACATGTGTTTACATGGTGCTGTAGGGGACATGTGTTTACATGGTGCTGTAGGGGACATGGTGCTGTAGGGGACATGTGTTTACATGGTGCTGTAGGGGACATGGTGCTGTAGGGGACATGTGTTTACATAGTGCTGTAGGGGACATGTGTTTACATGGTGCTGTAGGGGACATGTGTTTACATGGTGCTGTAGGAGACACGGTGCTGTAGGGGATATGTGTTTACATGGTGCTGTAGGGGACATGTGTTTACTTGGTGCTGTAGGGGACATGTGTTTACATGGTGCTGTAGGGGACATGTGTTTACATGGTGCTGTAGGGGACATGGTGCTGTAGGGGACATGTGTTTACATGGTGCTGTAGGGGACATGTGTTTACATGGTGCTGTAGGGGACATGTGTTTACATGGTGCTGTAGGGGACATGTGTTTACATGGTGCTGTAGGGGACATGGTGCTGTAGGGGACATGTGTTTACATGGTGCTGTAGGGGACATGGTGCTGTAGGGGACATGTGTTTACATAGTGCTGTAGGGGACATGTGTTTACATGGTGCTGTAGGGGACATGTGTTTACATGGTGCTGTAGGAGACACGGTGCTGTAGGGGATATGTGTTTACATGGTGCTGTAGGGGACATGATGCTGTAGGGGACATGTGTTTACATGGTGCTGTAGGGGACATGTGTTTACATGGTGCTGTAGGGGACATGGTGCTGTAGGGGACATGTGTTTACATGGTGCTGTAGGGGACATGTGTTTACATGGTGCTGTAGGGGACATGGTGCTGTAGGGGACATGTGTTTACATGGTGCTGTAGGGGACATAGTGCTGTAGGGGACATGTGTTTACATGGTGCTGTAGGGGACATGTGTTTACATGGTGCTGTAGGGGACATGTGTTTACATGGTGCTGTAGGGGACATGGTGCTGTAGGGGACATGATGCTGTAGGGGACATGTGTTTACATGGTGCTGTAGGGGACATGGTGCTGTAGGGGACATGTGTTTACATGGTGCTGTAGGGGACATGTGTTTACATGGTGCTGTAGGGGACATGTGTTTACATGGTGCTGTAGGGGACATGTGTTTACATGGTGCTGTAGGGGACATGGTGCTGTAGGGGACATGTGTTTACATGGTGCTGTAGGGGACATGGTGCTGTAGGGGACATGTGTTTAAATGGTGCTGTAGGGGACATGGTGCTGTAGGGGACATGTGTTTACATAGTGCTGTAGGGGACATGTGTTTACATGGTGCTGTGGGGGACATGTGGTTACATGGTGCTGTAGGGGACATGTGTTTAAATGGTGCTGTAGGGGACATGGTGCTGTAGGGGACATGTGTTTACATAGTGCTGTAGGGGACATGTGTTTACATGGTGCTGTGGGGGACATGTGGTTACATGGTGCTGTAGGGGACATGTGTTTACATGGTGCTGTAGGGGACATGTGTTTACATGGTGCTGTAGGGGACATGTGTTTACATGGTGCTGTAGGGGACATGTGTTTACATGGTGCTGTAGGGGACATGTGTTTACATGGTGCTGTAGGGGACATGTGTTTACATGGTGCTGTAGGGGACATGTGTTTACATGGTGCTGTAGGGGACATGGTGCTGTAGGGGACATGTGTTTAGATGGTGCTGTAGGGGACACGTGTTTACATGGTGCTGTAGGGGACATGTGTTTACATGGTGCTGTAGGGGACATGTGTTTACATAGTGCTGTAGGGGACATGTGTTTACATGGTGCTGTGGGGGACATGTGTTTACATGGTGCTGTAGGGGACATGTGTTTACATGGTGCTGTAGGGGACATGTGTTTACATGGTGCTGTAGGGGACATGTGTTTACATGGTGCTGTAGGGGACATGTGTTTACATGGTGCTGTAGGGGACATGTGTTTACATGGTGCTGTAGGGGACATGTGTTTAGATGGTGCTGTAGGGGACACGTGTTTACATGGTGCTGTAGGGGACATGTGTTTACATGGTGCTGTAGGGGACATGGTGCTGTAGGGGACATGTGTTTACATGGTGCTGTAGGGGACATGTGTTTACATGGTGCTGTAGGGGACATGTGTTTACATGGTGCTGTAGGGGACATGTGTTTACATGGTGCTGTAGGGGACATGGTGCTGTAGGGGACATGTGTTTACATGGTGCTGTAGGGGACATGTGTTAACATGGTGCTGTAGGGGACATGTGTTTACATGGTGCTGTAGGGGACATGTGTTTACATGGTGCTGTAGGGGACATGGTGCTGTAGGGGACATGTGTTTACATGGTGCTGTAGGGGACATGGTGCTGTAGGGGACATGTGTTTACATAGTGCTGTAGGGGACATGTGTTTACATGGTGCTGTAGGGGACATGTGTTTACATGGTGCTGTAGGAGACACGGTGCTGTAGGGGATATGTGTTTACATGGTGCTGTAGGGGACATGTGTTTACATGGTGCTGTATAGAACATGTGTTTACATGGTGCTGTAGGGGACATGTGTTTACTTGGTGCTGTAGGGGACATGTGTTTACATGGTGCTGTAGGGGACATGGTGCTGTAGGGGACATGTGTTTACATGGTGCTGTAGGGGACATGTGTTTACATGGTGCTGTAGGGGACATGGTGCTGTAGGGGACATGTGTTTACATGGTGCTGTAGGGGACATAGTGCTGTAGGGGACATGTGTTTACATGGTGCTGTAGGGGACATGTGTTTACATGGTGCTGTAGGGGACATGTGTTTACATGGTGCTGTAGGGGACATGGTGCTGTAGGGGACATGATGCTGTAGGGGACATGTGTTTACATGGTGCTGTAGGGGACATGGTGCTGTAGGGGACATGTGTTTACATGGTGCTGTAGGGGACATGTGTTTACATGGTGCTGTAGGGGACATGTGTTTACATGGTGCTGTAGGGGACATGTGTTTACATGGTGCTGTAGGGGACATGTGTTTACATGGTGCTGTAGGGGACATGGTGCTGTAGGGGACATGTGTTTACATGGTGCTGTAGGGGACATGGTGCTGTAGGGGACATGTGTTTAAATGGTGCTGTAGGGGACATGGTGCTGTAGGGGACATGTGTTTACATAGTGCTGTAGGGGACATGTGTTTACATGGTGCTGTGGGGGACATGTGGTTACATGGTGCTGTAGGGGACATGTGTTTACATGGTGCTGTAGGGGACATGGTGCTGTAGGGGACATGTGGTTACATGGTGCTGTAGGGGACATGGTGCTGTAGGGGACATGTGTTTACATGGTGCTGTAGGGGACATGGTGCTGTAGGGGACATGTGTTTACATGGTGCTGTAGGGGACATGGTGCTGTAGGGGACATGTGTTTACATGGTGCTGTAGGGGACATGTGTTTACATGGTGCTGTAGGGGACATGTGTTTACATGGTGCTGTAGGGGACATGGTGCTGTAGGGGACATGTGGTTACATGGTGCTGTAGGGGACATGGTGCTGTAGGGGACATGTGTTTACATGGTGCTGTAGGGGACATGGTGCTGTAGGGGACATATGTTTACATGGTGCTGTAGGGGACATGTGTTTACATGGTGCTGTAGGGGACATGTGGTTACATGGTGCTGTAGGGGACATGTGTTTACATGGTGCTGTAGGGGACATGGTGCTGTAGGGGACATGTGTTTACATGGTGCTGTAGGGGACATAGTGCTGTAGGGGACATGTGTTTACATGGTGCTGTAGGGGACATGTGTTTACATGGTGCTGTAGGGGACATGGTGCTGTAGGGGACATGTGGTTACATGGTGCTGTAGGGGACATGGTGCTGTAGGGGACATGTGTTTACATGGTGCTGTAGGGGACATGTGTTTACATGGTGCTGTAGGGGACATGTGTTTACATGGTGCTGTAGGGGACATGTGTTTACATGGTGCTGTAGGGGACATGTGTTTACATGGTGCTGTAGGGGACATGGTGCTGTAGGGGACATGGTGCTGTAGGGGACATGTGGTTACATGGTGCTGTAGGGGACATGGTGCTGTAGGGGACATGTGTTTACATGGTGCTGTAGGGGACATGTGTTTACATGGTGCTGTAGGGGACATGTGTTTACATGGTGCTGTAGGGGACATGGTGCTGTAGGGGACATGTGTTTACATGGTGCTGTAGGGGACATGGTGCTGTAGGGGACATGTGTTTACATGGTGCTGTAGGGGACATGGTGCTGTAGGGGACATGTGTTTACATGGTGCTGTAGGGGACATGTGGTTACATGGTGCTGTAGGGGACATGTGTTTACATGGTGCTGTAGGGGACATGTGGTTACATGGTGCTGTAGGGGACATGTGTTTACATGGTGCTGTAGGGGACATGGTGCTGTAGGGGACATGTGTTTACATGGTGCTGTAGGGGACATGTGTTTACATGGTGCTGTAGGGGACATGTGTTTACATGGTGCTGTAGGGGACATGGTGCTGTATGGGACATGGTGCTGTAGGGGACATGGTGCTGTAGGGGACATGTGTTTACATGGTGCTGTAGGGGACATGGTGCTGTAGGGGACATGTGTTTACATGGTGCTGTAGGGGACATGTGTTTACATGGTGCTGTAGGGGACATGTGTTTACATGGTGCTGTAGGGGACATGTGTTTACATGGTGCTGTAGGGGACATGTGTTTACATGGTGCTGTAGGGGACATGTGTTTACATGGTGCTGTAGGGGACATGGTGCTGTAGGGGACATGTGTTTACATGGTGCTGTAGGGGACATGTGTTTACATGGTGCTGTAGGGGACATGTGTTTACATGGTGCTGTAGGGGACATGTGTTTACATGGTGCTGTAGGGGACATGTGTTTACATGGTGCTGTAGGGGGCATGGTGCTGTATGGGACATGGTGCTGTAGGGGACACAGACGACGAGTCCACACCTGAATCCCCTATCACCAGAATCAATTTACCGGCGTCGGACGTTGATTGTTTCCTACCCCATCCTATTGTTTCCCATCGTCTAAGGACGTGCTAATTGGCCCTTGTCGCGATTGCATGAGAGAAGTCCGTTGAAGCGACGGCATGTAATCAGATTGCAGCCAAAATCTAAAGGCTGATATTAAAAAACTTGGCCATTAGACCAGTTTTTGTCCGGATCTTATTGATCGCTCTAAATCTCTAGTCGCGGCCTTGGCGGCTGTGTCAGGCCTAGGCTTATACCAGCTAGCTGACAGGTCTCTTTAGGTCTTGTAGTGACATTGGTGTCTTCAGACAGTGACATTGGTGTCTTCAGACAGCGACATTGGCTGTCTTTAAACGCTGACAATGTCTATCTTCAGACAGCGACATTGGCTGTCTTTAAACGCTGACATTGTCTATCTTCAGACAGCGACATTGGCTGTCTTTAAACGCTGACATTGTCTATCTTCAGACATAGACATTGGCTGTCTCTAAACGGTGACATTGGCTGACTTTAAAGCTTCTGGTTGCATTCACCCTACTGTTTGTGCCACCCCTAATCCCCACAAACATTCACAACCACAAACCCGCACAACAACCCCCCCCCCCCACACACACATTTACTACCCCTAACCCCTTCAAATATTTGCTTCCCCTAATCCCCACTAAAATCCACATGTTACATCCTTTAACATTCACTTAACCCCCCTCCCCCCACGATCGACCCTGCCACCCACGGGCCGGACAAGCAGCACCATCAAAACGCAGCGAGTCAACCAAAGGCGAGTCAGCCGCCGTTGTGAGCGGTAACTATTTCCCCGTGTTTCCATTAGCTCCCACTATCCAGGCGTTCTGTAATAGACATTGATTAGAGTAGGCCGACATTTATGTTGCCTCCCGGCAGATCGCGGCACAAAACATTAGCTTTATTTTAAAACACAAATTTCATCTGCGCCAGCATGCACGGGGAGGTGTTCTACATCTGGGGAACATACAGGGAACAATTTAATCGGAACAACATCTAGGGTACTGTATATTTGGGAAACTTGAACATCATGTAAGGAACATCATGTAAGGAACATCATGTAAAGAACATAATGTAAGGAACATCATGTAAGGAACATCATATAAGGAACATAATGTTAGGAAAAACATGTAGAAGCATAATATTAGGAACAACATTTAAGAAACTTCACGTAGTGTACAACGTGTAAGAAACGAATTGCAAGGAGCATTTTGTAGCGAACATCATCAATAGAACAACTACGGAACAAGAAATCCATAAAAACATCATGGAATAACAAACATCATGGATTAACATTTAAGGAAAAAAAATTATTTGGATTTTTTATTTAACATGACAGTCGTGTTGATGGAACCTCGGTGTGGGAAGTGTTGTGAGGCCTCTGTGGGGAGTGTCGTGGGGCCTCTGTGTGGAGTGTCGTAAGGCCTCTGTGGGGAGTGTAGTGAGGCCTATATGGGGAGTGTCGTGAGGCCTATATGGGGAGTGTCGTGAGGCCTCTGTGGGGAGTGTAGTGAGGCCTATATGGGGAGTGTCGTGAGGCCTATATGGGGAGTGTAGTGAGGCCTATATGGGGAGTGTCGTGAGGCCTCTGTGGGGAGTGTAGTGAGGCCTATATGGGGAGTGTCGTGAGGCCTATATGGGGAGTGTAGTGAGGCCTATATGGGGAGTGTCGTGAGGCCTCTGTGGGGAGTGTAGTGAGGCCTATATGGGGAGTGTAGTGAGGCCTATGTGGGGAGTGTCGTGAGGCCTCTGTGGGGAGTGTAGTGAGGCCTCAGTGGGGAGTGTCGTGAGGCCTCTGTGGGGAGTGTCATGATGCCTCTGGGGAGTGTGTGGGGAGTGTAGTGAGACCTCTGTGGGGAGTGTCGTGAGGCCTGTGTGGGGAGTGTCGTGGGAAGTGTCGTGAGGCCTCTGTGGGGAGTGTCGTGAAGCCTCTGTGGGGAGTGTAGTGAAGCCTCTGTGGGGAGTGTCGTGAGGCCTATATGGGGAGTGTAGTGAAGCCTCTGTGGGGAGTGTCGTGAGGCCTATATGGGGAGTGTAGTGAAGCCTCTGTGGGGAGTGTCGTGAGGCCTCTGTGGGGAGTGTCGTGAGGCCTCTGTGGGGAGTGTCGTGGGGAGTGTCGTGAGGCCTCTGTGGGGAGTGTCGTGAGGCCTCTGTGGGGAGTGTCATGATGCCTCTGGGGAGTGTGTGGGGAGTGTAGTGAGACCTCTGTGGGGAGTGTCGTGAGGCCTGTGTGGGGAGTGTCGTGGGGAGTGTCGTGAGGCCTCTGTGGGGAGTGTCGTGAAGCCTCTGTGGGGAGTGTAGTGAAGCCTCTGTGGGGAGTGTCGTGAGGCCTATATGGGGAGTGTAGTGAAGCCTCTGTGGGGAGTGTCGTGAGGCCTATATGGGGAGTGTAGTGAAGCCTCTGTGGGGAGTGTCGTGAGGCCTCTGTGGGGAGTGTCGTGAGGCCTCTGTGGGGAGTGTCGTGGGGAGTGTCGTGAGGCCTCTGTGGGGAGTGTCGTGAGGCCTCTGTGGGGAGTGTCGTGGGGAGTGTCGTGAGGCCTCTGTGTGGAGTGTCGTGAGGCCTGTGTGGGGAGTGTCGTGGGGAGTGTCGTGAGGCCTCTGTGGGGAGTGTCGTGAGGCCTCTGTGGGGAGTGTCGTGAGGCCTGTGTGGGGAGTGTCGTGGGGAGTGTCGTGAGGCCTCTGTGGGGAGTGTCGTGAGGCCTCTGTGGGGAGTGTAGTGAAGCCTCTGTGGGGAGTGTAGTGAAGCCTCTGTGGGGAGTGTAGTGAAGCCTCTGTGGGGAGTGTCGTGAGGCCTCTGTGGGGAGTTTCGTGAGGCCTCTGTGGGGAGTGTCGTGAGGCCTCTGTGGGGAGTGTCGTGAAGCCTCTGTGGGGAGTGTAGTGAAGCCTCTGTGTGGAGTGTAGTGAAGCCTCTGTGGGGAGTGTAGTGAAGCCTCTGTGGGGAGTGTCGTGAGGCCTATATGGGGAGTGTAGTGAAGCCTCTGTGGGGAGTGTCGTGAGGCCTATATGGGGAGTGTAGTGAAGCCTCTGTGGGGAGTGTCGTGAGGCCTCTGTGGGGAGTGTCGTGAGGCCTCTGTGGGGAGTGTCGTGAGGCCTCTGTGTGGAGTGTCGTGAGGCCTGTGTGGGGAGTGTCGTGGGGAGTGTCGTGAGGCCTCTGTGGGGAGTGTCGTGAGGCCTCTGTGGGGAGTGTCGTGAGGCCTGTGTGGGGAGTGTCGTGAGGCCTGTGTGGGGAGTGTCGTGGGGAGTGTCGTGAGGCCTCTGTGGGGAGTGTCATGAGGCCTCTGTGGGGAGTGTCGTGAGGCCTGTGTGGGGAGTGTCGTGTGGCCTCTGTGGGGAGTGTCGTGAGGCCTGTGTGGGGAGTGTCGTGGGGAGTGTCGTGAGGCCTCTGTGGGGAGTGTCGTGAGGCCTCTGTGGGGAGTGTCGTGAGGCCTCTGTGGGGAGTGTCGTGTGGCCTCTGTGGGGAGTGTCGTGAGGCCTCTGTGGGGAGTGTAGTGAGGCCTATATGAGGAGTGTGTGGGGAGTGTCGTGGGGCCTTTGTTGGGAGTGTCGTGAGGCCTCTGTGGGGAGTGTCGTGAGGCCTCTGTGGGGAGTGTAGTGAGGCCTTTGTGTGGAGTGTAGTGAGGCCTCTGTGGGGAGTGTCGTGAGGCCTCTGTGGGGAGTGTCGTGGGGAGTTCGTGAGGCCTCTGTGGGGAGTGTAGTGAGGCCTTTGTGTGGAGTGTAGTGAGGCCTCTGTGGGGAGTTTCGTGAGGCCTCTGTGGGGAGTGTCGTGAGGCCTCTGTGGGGAGTGTCGTGAGGCCTCTGTGGGGAGTGTCGTGAGGCCTGTGTGGGGAGTGTCGTGAGGCCTGTGTAGGGAGTGTCGTGAGGCCTGTGTGGGGAGTGTCGTGGGGAGTGTCGTGAGGCCTGTGTGGGGAATGTCGTGGGGAGTGTCGTGAGGCCTCTGTGGGGAGTGTCGTGAGGCCTCTGTGGGGAGTGTCGTGAGGCCTGTGTGGGGAGTGTCGTGAGGCCTGTGTGGGGAGTGTCGTGGGGAGTGTCGTGAGGCCTCTGTGGGGAGTGTCGTGAGGCCTCTGTGGGGAATGTCGTGGGGAGTGTCGTGAGGCCTCTGTGGGGAGTGTCGTGAGGCCTCTGTGGGGAGTGTCGTGTGGCCTCTGTGGGGAGTGTCGTGAGGCTTCTGTGTGGAGTGTCGTGAGGCCTCTGTGGGGAGTGTCGTGAGCCTCTGTATCAGTAGCTCATCTGTTTGTGTTGTACCATGTCCAATAATTTGCGACGAGCATATCACAATATCGACGTGGCCCGTACTTTAAGACACACAAATGCTGTTGATCATAAAGTGCAGCTAGGAGTTTGTGATGTTGTTTCTCGTTACGTGTAGTTAATGTCCAGCCATACAAATGACCGTTTGATGTGAGTTGGGTCTCAAACTGCTTGAGCTGGATGTGTCAAATCTGTGCTGGAGTCGAATGGGCGATTTCTGAGGTCCAGAATAAGGGGTACATAAATAACTCTACATGGTGAACATCAGGGGCACATAACTCAACATGTTAAACTTCAGGGGCACACAACTACATGGAAACATCAGTGGCACATAACTCTGGTGAACATCAGGGGTACATAACTCTACATGGTAATCACCTGGGCACATAATTCTACATGATGAGCATCAGGGGCACATAACTCTACGTCGTAAACATCAGGAGCACATAACTCTACATGGTGAACATCAGGAGCACATAACTCTACATGGTGAACATCAGGGGCACATAACTCTACATGGAAACATCAGGGGCACATAACTCTGGTAAACACCAGGGGCACATAATTCTACATGGTGAACATCAGGGGCACATAACTCTACGTCGTAAACATCAGGAGCACATAACTCTACATGGTGAACATCAGGGGCACATAACTCTACATGGTAAACATCAGGGGCACATAACTCAACATGGTAAACATCAGGGGCACATAACTCAACATGGTGAACATCAGGGGCACATAACTCTACACGATGAACATCAGGGGCACATAAATCTACATGGTTAACATCAGGGGTACATAACTGTATTCAGAGCGGACGTAACGAGGTAAATACCAGGAGCACATTGAAATGTGTAAACTACTTTTATGTAACGTTTAGAGTTCGAACAGCGGCAGGTTGCAGTAGGATAGTGTTTATGGTTAACGCCTTGATTAGCTACTAGCTTAAGGCCGAACACAATACCTAACATTTGGGTTAACTTAAAACAGACGTTTGGGTTATCATCAGATTTTAAAATGTTTTTGGGTTAACGCGTACATCCGGTGTTATCGTTGTCCAAAAACACATTATTTTTTTTACAACAGACGGCATCAACTGGATGTCAAGACAATACATTTCTCCCCACTAAATCGATTGTATTTTCAATTTTTTTCTGACCCCAAGCCAAGGAAAATTGTTTCTCCTCTCTAGACTTCTTCATTTGTTTTCTTCGTGTTCGGGTAAAGAAAAAAATGCGTAACAGAATGACTTGAATCAAATTTTTTTTTACATCAAATAAGAACTTGATGTTTTTAGCTGTGCAGTGTTTGGCTCGAGAGAAAGACAACTCGCTTTTTTTTAGCTTGTACTGGAATACTGTTTCCCTAGTTGGTGGTGCTTGTTTTTGTGGGGTTAAATTGCCGTTGGGGGGGGGGGGGGAGGAATTGATTTTTTTTAATTGTCTGTTGTTGCTGGTCTTTTGGTGTGGTTAGATAGGCGTGTTGGTATGGTTGTCTTCTTGGTCACTTGGTGTGGTGGTGGTTCGGTGTGGCTAGTGGACTCGCCCACACATGCTCATGGACCCATCCAAAGTAATACATGGACTCACCCAAACTACTACAGGACTCACCCAAACTACTATATGGACTCACCCAGAATACTACATGGACTCGCCCAAACAAGCTCATGGACTCACCCAAACTACTACATGGACTCACCCAAACTACTACATGGACTCACCCAAACTACTACAAGGACTCACCCAAACAAGTACATGGTCTCACCCAAACTACTACATGGACTCACCCAAACTACTACATGGACTCACCCAAACTACTACAGGACTCACCCAAACAAGTACATGGTCTCACCCAAACAAGTACATGGTCTCACCCAAACTACTACATGGACTCACCCAAACTACTACATGGACTCACCCAAACTACTACAGGACTCACCCAAACTACTATATGGACTCACCCAGAATACTACATGGACTCGCCCAAACAAGCTCATGGACTCACCCAAACTACTACATGGACTCACCCAAACTACTACATGGACTCACCCAAACTACTACAAGGACTCACCCAAACAAGTACATGGTCTCACCCAAACTACTACATGGACTCACCCAAACTACTACATGGACTCACCCAAACTACTACATGGACTCACCCAAACAAGTACATGGACTCACCCAAACTACTACATGGACTCACCCAAACTACTACATGGACTCACCCAAACTACTACATGGACTCACCCAAACTACTACATGGACTCACCCAAACTACTACATGGACTCACCCAAACTACTACAAGGACTCACCCAAACAAGTACATGGACTCACCCAAACTACTACATGGACTCACCCAAACTACTACATGGACTCACCCAAACTACTACATGGACTCACCCAAACTACTACATGGACTCACCCAAACTACTACATGGACTCACCCAAACTACTACATGGACTCACCCAAACTACTACA
Organism: Physella acuta; assembly: GCF_028476545.2. Lineage (NCBI taxonomy): Eukaryota > Metazoa > Mollusca > Gastropoda > Physidae > Physella > Physella acuta. The sequence goes on from NW_026731852.1 coordinate 346,485, forward strand.
TGGACTCACCCAAACTACTACATGGACTCACCCAAACTACTACATGGACTCACCCAAACTACTACATGGACTCACCCAAACTACTACAAGGACTCACCCAAACTACTACATGGACTCACCCAAACTACTACAAGGACTCCCCCAAACAAGTACATGGTCTCACCCAAACTACTACATGGACTCACCCAAACTACTACAAGGACTCACCCAAACAAGTACATGGTCTCACCCAAACTACTACATGGACTCACCCAAACTACTACATGGACTCACCCAAACTACTACATGGACTCACCCAAACTACTACAAGGACTCACCCAAACAAGTACATGGTCTCACCCAAACTACTACATGGACTCACCCAAACTACTACATGGACTCACCCAAACTACTACATGGACTCACCCAAACTACTACATGGACTCACCCAAACTACTACAAGGACTCACCCAAACAAGTACATGGTCTCACCCAAACTACTACATGGACTCACACAAACTACTACATGGACTCACCCAAACTACTACATGGACTCACCCAAACTACTACATGGACTCACCCAAACTACTATATGGATTCACCCAAACTACTACATGGACTCACCCAAACTACTACAAGGACTCACCCAAACAAGTACATGGTCTCACCCAAACTACTACATGGACTCACCCAAACTACTACAAGGACTCACCCAAACAAGTACATGGTCTCACCCAAACTACTACATGGACTCACCCAAACTACTACATGGACTCACCCAAACTACTACAAGGACTCACCCAAACAAGTACATGGTCTCACCCAAACTACTACATGGACTCACCCAAACTACTACATGGACTCACCCAAACTACTACATGAACTCACCCAAACTACCACATGGACTCACCCAAACTACTATATGGATTCACCCAAACAAGTACATGGACTCACCCAAACTACTATATGGACACCCCAACTACTACAAGGACTCACCCAAACAAGTACATGGTCTCACCCAAACTACTACATGGACTCACCCAAACTACTACATGGACTCACCCAAACTACTACATGGACTCACCCAAACTACTACATGGACTCACCCAAACTACTACATGGACTCACCCAAACTACTACAAGGACTCACCCAAACAAGTACATGGTCTCACCCAAACTACTACATGGACTCACCCAAACTACTACATGGACTCACCCAAACTACTACATGGACTCACCCAAACTACTACATGGACTCACCCAAACTACTATATGGATTCACCCAAACTACTACATGGACTCACCCAAACTACTACAAGGACTCCCCCAAACAAGTACATGGTCTCACCCAAACTACTACATGGACTCACCCAAACTACTACAAGGACTCACCCAAACAAGTACATGGTCTCACCCAAACTACTACATGGACTCACCCAAACTACTACATGGACTCACCCAAACTACTACATGGACTCACCCAAACTACTACAAGGACTCACCCAAACAAGTACATGGTCTCACCCAAACTACTACATGGACTCACCCAAACTACTACATGGACTCACCCAAACTACTACATGGACTCACCCAAACTACCACATGGACTCACCCAAACTACTATATGGATTCACCCAAACAAGTACATGGACTCACCCAAACTACTATATGGACACCCCAACTACTACAAGGACTCACCCAAACAAGTACATGGTCTCACCCAAACTACTACATGGACTCACCCAAACTACTACATGGACTCACCCAAACTACTACATGGACTCACCCAAACTACTACATGGACTCACCCAAACTACTACATGGACTCACCCAAACTACTACATGGACTCACCCAAACTACTACAAGGACTCACCCAAACAAGTACATGGTCTCACCCAAACTACTACATGGACTCACCCAAACTACTACATGGACTCACCCAAACTACTACATGGACTCACCCAAACTACTATATGGATTCACCCAAACAAGTACATGGACTCACCCAAACTACTATATGGACACCCCAACTACTACAAGGACTCACCCAAACAAGTACATGGTCTCACCCAAACTACTACATGGACTCACCCAAACTACTACAAGGACTCACCCAAACAAGTACATGGACTCACCCAAACTACTACATGGACTCACCCAAACTACTACAAGGACTCACCCAAACAAGTACATGGACTCACCCAAACTACTATATGGACTCATCCAGAATACTACATGGACTCGCCCAAACAAGCTCATGGACTCACCCAAACTACTACATGGACTCACCCAGAATACTACATGGACTCGCCCAAATTACTACATGGATTCACCCAGAATACTTCATGGACTCAGCCAAACTACTACATGGATTCACCCAAACAAGCTCATGGACTCAGCCAAACTACTACATGGACTCACCCAGAATACTTCATAGCTCACCCAAACTACTACATGGACTCACCCAGAATACTACATGGACTCACCCAAACTACTCATCTCACCCAAACTATTACATGGACTCACCCAAACTACTAGATGGACTCACCCAAACTACTACATGGACTCACCCCAACTACTACATGGACTCAGCCAAACTACTACATGGACTCACCCCAACTACTACATGGACTTTCTTAAACTACTACATGCTCACCCAAACTACTACATGGACTCACCCAAACTACTACATGGACTCACCCCAACTACTACATGGACTTTCTTAAACTACTACATGCTCACCCAAACTACTACATGGACTCACCCAAACTACTACATGGACTCACCCCAACTACTACATGGACTTTCTTAAACTACTACATGCTCACCCAAACTACTACATGGACTCACCCAAACTACTACATGGACTCACCCCAACTACTACATGGACTTTCTTAAACTACTACATGCTCACCCAAACTACTACATGGACTCACCCAAACTACTACATGGACTCACCCCAACTACTACATGGACTTTCTTAAACTACTACATGCTCACCCAAACTACTACATGGACTCACCCAAACTACTACATGGACTCACCCCAACTACTACATGGACTTTCTTAAACTACTACATGCTCACCCAAACTACTACATGGACTCACCCAAACTACTACATGGACTCACCCCAACTACTACATGGACTTTCTTAAACTACTACATGCTCACCCAAACTACTACATGGACTCACCCAAACTACTACATGGACTCACCCCAACTACTACATGGACTTTCTTAAACTACTACATGGACTCACCCAAACTACTACATGGACTCACCCAAACTACTACATGGACTCACCCCAACTACTACATGGACTTTCTTAAACTACTACATGCTCACCCAAACTACTACATGGACTCACCCAAACTACTACATGGACTCACCCCAACTACTACATGGACTTTCTTAAACTACTACATGCTCACCCAAACTACTACATGGACTCACCCAAACTACTACATGGACTCACCCCAACTACTACATGGACTTTCTTAAACTACTACATGCTCACCCAAACTACTACATGGACTCACCCAAACTACTACATGGACTCACCCCAACTACTACATGGACTTTCTTAAACTACTACATGGACTCACCCAAACTACTACATGGACTCACCCAAACTACTACATGGACTCACCCCAACTACTACATGGACTTTCTTAAACTACTACATGCTCACCCAAACTACTACATGGACTCACCCCAACTACTACATGGACTTTCTTAAACTACTACATGCTCACCCAAACTACTACATGGACTCACCCCAACTACTACATGGACTTTCTTAAACTACTACATGCTCACCCAAACTACTACATGGACTCACCCCAACTACTACATGGACTTTCTTAAACTACTACATGCTCACCCAAACTACTACATGCTCACCCAAACTACTACATGGACTCACCCCAACTACTACATGGACTTTCTTAAACTACTACATGCTCACCCAAACTACGAGTATGGCCTTTAACAATGTTTGTAATCGATTTATTCCATTGAGTGATGCCTGACATTGTCAAGAGAAACACGACCCATTCATGTTTTCAACAACCTACGACATGACTGCCTGCTGACGAGTACACCGTTGTGCTGAATGAACTGTGAGTGGCTCAGTCAATCTCGTCCTTGACCTTAGCTGTCAGCCCTGCCCTGGTGTCAGACTGACGGTTGGTACCTGCCATTGTCTCAAGCGGATCGATAACCTGAGCTCCGTTTATAGGTCACACACATCGATAGGAAGGTTGGGAGACCACAGTGTCAACACGCTATCTCGTCGTCCGAGCTCTTCAACTCTGGGGGTTGTCATCTTGTAACCAGCTGTAGCACATCCACTCACAGCTGTCAACTTTTGGCCATCCACTCACAGCTGTCAACTTTTGGCCATCCACTCACAGATGTCAACTTTTAACCAGCTGTAACACATCCTCTCACAGCTGTCAACTTTTGGCCATCCACACACAGCTCAGTGTACTCTTGGCCATCGACTCACAGCTGTGAACTTTTAGCCAGTTGTTAACGATCCACTCACAAAAATACTTTAAAAGCTGTAACTATATATATTTAAACTAGCTGCTTACCCGTGCTTCCAATCTTTACGTTCTTTTGTTGACGTATGCAAAAGAGTAAAAATTTTCCTACGATCAAAAAATTTAGGTCGTTACATAAATAGACTCTACTCCATTACTTATAATAAGACACTGTGATGCAAGTGAAAAGCACAGCATGTGTTGTTTACTTTTATGGTTCTACGATCTATACCTATAGCGATGACTGACGGACGGAATGACACACTACCTGGCCGCTTATATTATAGATGCAATATATATATATATATATATATATATATATATATATATATATATATATATATATATATATATATATATATATATATATATATATATTGGTATTAAGGTCAAGGTCAATTCGGAGAGCGAGATCTTGTGGACCAGGCGGAAGAGTACCTAAACTGTGCTGTGACTCACCCGTTTAATTTCTCAATACCTAAGGTAATGTCCGGATGTTGTACAGGTGGTGTCATTATTTTAATTAGCTCTTTAGGTAAGTTTGTCATTCACCCGTTTAATTTCTCAATACCTAAGGTAATGTCCGGATGTTGTACAGGTGGTGTCATTATTTTAATTAGCTCTTTAGGTAAGTTTGTCATTCACCCGTTCAATTTCTCAATACCTAAGGTAATGTCCGGATGTTGTACAGGTAAGTTTGTCAAGTAGAATAAAATGTTTGGTTTAAAGACCACTGTTTGAAGTTGTACTCACCACAAAAACCTAAAATCAACTTGTTTCGAACAAAATATTCGATTAATAGCTCACGTTATGAAATGGTGATAGATAAAACACTTGAAGCTCACCTAGAAATGTATAACAGTTCTCAACTTCTCATACTATGACACTTTTTTTATAAGTTCTAAGGAGATGATAATGTTAATTTCACAAACCCATTTATTTAAGAGATGATGGTTTTTATTAATTTAGACTTATTTTGTAGCGGAACATTGTAAAGGATGTAAAGCCCAATTTAGAAGAGACAAGTATTTGACCTGAAGCCATTGTGTCTGCAGGTTATCTTTGCCTTAAAGTGCTTGACCTGAAGCCATTTTGTCTGCAGGTTATCTTTGCCTTAAAGTCCTTGACCTGAAGCCATTTTGTCTGCAGGTTATCTTTGCCTTCTACAACCAAATCACGAAGCCTGTAGCTCACAGTCTGGAGAAGCTGGGTGTAGCTGTCTATGGCCAGCTGGACACAGCTGATGGCCTCACCCTAACGGGGGCCAGCCAACTGGACAATTCTATCGCTGGGTCAGGGGTCACGGTGGAAGACGATGGCACGATTGTACAGACAGGTCAGTGTTCAGGCCAAGAGGCTTGTTATGTAGACGACAGCTTACAGACGCATACAGACAGCTTACAGACGCATACAGCCCTGTATGCTGCAGTACGACGACAGCTTACAGACGCATACAGACAGCTTACAGACGCATACAGACAGCTTACAGACAGCTTACAGACGCACACAGACCTGTATGCTGCAGTACGACGACAGCTTACAGACGCATACAGACAGCTTACAGACGCATACAGACAGCTTACAGACAGCTTACAGACGCACACAGACCTGTACTTACATGTCGAATCATTGGACTCTCGTTCTTTGACAGTTTCAGAAACAACTGACAATCCAAAAACAACTGACCAACCCGCAACACCTGACCAACCAGCAGGAACTGACAAGCAAGCAAGCCTCCACCAAACACCAACCCAAGAGCAACCAGTCACATCCCGCCTGCCTGTACCCCCAGCCTCACCCAGCCATCACACCACTTCCCCCTGCCCCCACCCTGATCACCGACCTAACTCTCAGGCTTTGCTCTCTAAACTTGTTTCCTGCCCTCCAAACTACTCCACCCTCCTGGCTGTGACGTCACCAACCTCCGAGGCATACAACCCCTCCATCACGCGGGTCAACCTGGACGTGACGTCACTGATCGCCCTGGTCTCCTCAGTGACCAACGGCCGGTGTCACCTGGTGTTTCGTGACAAGGTGCTCAGTGAGCAGGCGGCGGAGGAGAGGCTGGCACCCGTGCTGCCGCTCATCTCAGAGTATATCACAGGTAAATGGTCTCACAGTATAACACAGGTAACTGGTCCCACAGTATCTCACAGGTAACTGGTCTCACAGGTAACTGGTCCCACAGTATCTCACAGGTAACTGGTCTCACAGTATATCACAGGTAACTGGTCTCACGTATATCACATGTAACAGGTACCACAGGTAACTGGTCCCACGGGTAACAGGTCCCACAGGTAACTGGTCTCACAGTATATCACAGTTAACTGGTCTCACAGTATAACACAGTTAACTGGTCTCACAGTATATCACAGGTAACTGGTCTCACAGTATATCACAGGTAACTGGTCTCACAGTATAACACAGTTAACTGGTCTCACAGTATATCACAGGTAACTGGTCTCACAGTATATCACAGGTAACTGGTCCCACAGTATATCACAGGTAACTGGTCTCACAGTATATCACAGTTAACTGGTCTCACGTATATCACAGTTAACTGGTCTCACAGTATAACACAGTTAACTGGTCTCACAGTATAACACAGGTAACTGGTCTCACAGTATATCACAGGTAACTGGTCCCACACTATATCACAGGTAACTGGTCCCACACTATATCACAGGTAACTGGTCTCACAATATATCACAGGTAACTGGTCTCACAGTATATCACAGGTAACTGGTCTCACGGTATAACACAGGTGACTGGTCCCACAGTATAACACAGGTAACTGGTCCCATAGTATAACACAGGTAACTAGTCTCACAGTATATCACAGGTAACTGGTCTCACAGTATATCACAGGTAACTGGTCCCACAGTATATCACAGGTAACTGGTCTCACGGGTAACTGGTCTCACAGTATATCACAGGTAACTGGTCTCACGGGTAACTGGTCTCACAGTATATCACAGGTAACTGGTCTCACGGGTAACTGGTCCCAAAGTATATCACAGGTAACTGGTCCCACAGGTAACTGGTCCCACAGTATATCACAGGTAACTGGTCCCAAAGTATATCACAGGTAACTGGTCCCACAGGTAACTGGTCCCACAGTATATCACAGGTAACTGGTCTCACGGGTAACTGGTCCCACAGTATATCACAGGTAACTGGTCTCACAGTATATCACAGGTAACTGGTCCCAAAGTATATCACAGGTAACTGGTCTCACAGGTAACTGGTCCCACACTATATCACAGGTAACTGGTCCCAAAGTATATCACAGGTAACTGGTCCCAAAGTATATCACAGGTAACTGGTCCCAAAGTATATCACAGGTAACTGGTCCCAAAGTATATCACAGGTAACTGGTCCCACGGTATATCACAGGTAACTGGTCCCAAAGTATATCACAGGTAACTGGTCTCACAGTATATCACAGGTAACTGGTCTCACAGTATATCACAGGTAACTGGTCTCACGGGTAACTGGTCTCTCTGTGTCACAGTTAACCAGGCTTATTTTATTATTATATTTGTATTTTCCCAAACGCGATCTAACCAAGCCCAACAAAACTCCCCAACTAACCAAATATGAGACACCCTTGATCTGACCACCATTGAAACATCTCAGCTCAGACTTAGCTACACGAGGTTCAGTATCATCACAATAGTCCTCACTAAAATATCATAGTCCCAGTTTTTTTTTTTTTTTTTTTTTTTTTTTTTTTTTTTTTTTTTTTTTTTTAGTTTTTGTAATCATAGCGGGCGTAAAAGTAACATTAAGCCTGAAAGTAATTCAGAAATAGTCTAATATTTTCAAAATAGGTGTTATAAAAGTTGTTTTTTTTCATCAAGCCTAAGTTATAACCTGAAGTTTCACGCTCGTAGGACAAACATTGATTGGCTGTACAGGAACTCCGTGATCGATCTTCTGAAATCCCCACTTCATAGTAATTTGTTATCCAAACTTTGCCAGATAAATTTTTTTTAAAGTTTTTAAAACCACATGACCTGCCATGTTTGTTAACATTTTCTGTTATAAAATTAATTGTTTTTGGCTTTTTAAAAATGTTGTTTAGTTACCGAAAATACTAAAAACATCAAATGTATTCAATCTTTAGTAAAGTCCAACAAAACCTCACAATAAAGTTTTTACAGTCAAATATTTTTATAACACCGCACAATAGCTTAAAAATATTTTATACACGATCTGAAAAAATCCGAGACATCCCTGCTGCTTGCATTTCTAGTGTTTGTCGCGTTATCTTTGGCTTAGCCGGGTTCTCTAAGTTAATCTTCAGAATTATGGGGAGATTGACTATTTATCACGGCATTTCCAATTGGTTGTGTTTTAACACATATGCAGTCGTTTGGTACATTTGCTCTGTCTTTTAACACATTCGCTGTGTTTTAGAAAACAGAAGCCACTGTTAGTGTTAATTTTTTAAGTGAAACCTGGTACCTTAATCAGAGTTTCTTCCAGGCATCTCGGGGGGGGGGGGTCTACCGCCCCCCGAACGAAATGGAATTTATATAGAAAATATATACTTTTAATAGTGTCCGCCCCCCCCCCCCCACGAAAATTTCAAATGCCCCCATTCCCCCCGGAGAAAAAAGTTTGGCCGTTAGTCCTCCATTGATGTCCTTAATTGATGTCCTTAATTGATGTTTGTAACAACAGTAATATTATTGATAGAATGATACTGTTGTTATTGTGGGTTCGTTCATCCAAGAATACGAGCAACAGTGCTTTGTAACTTCAAACTTTATTTACATGGATCCAAGAGAAATAATAATAATATTTCACAGTAGAAAAATGACTATTACATTATAGTCTAGAACAAACTGACGTGGTGACATCTTACATCTTACTACACAATCACAATCCAAGCACCCTTCGTTCACCTTGCGCTCCCCTTTTATACCGTCCATTCTTTCCCCTTACGTCAATGAGCGATCTCACCAAAAGCATGGAAAAATACATGACGAGTCGCTCAGACAGTCCTTCCGTTAGCCAGGTACTCTACATTCATGCAACTTCATGTAAGACACAATATAATAAACATACCTAATAATACAGTCTGTGACAATGTTCTACATTGATGTCATCAATGTATGTCCTCCACTGATGTCCTCCATAAACCAGCTTGTGTTGCTGTCTGTGCCGACTTGTGGTCCTCTGAATCCAATCTAATTATAAACCTGCAAATGCCGCGCCACGCAAACTTGTGTTGTGATATTCTTGCCGTCACACAGAACACCAAACTTGTGTTGTGATATTCTTGCCGTCACACAGAACACCAAACTTGTATTGTGATATTCTTGCCGTCACATAGAACACCAAACTTGTATTGTGATATTCTTGCCGTCACACCAAACTTGTATTGTGATATTCTTGCCGTCACATAGAACACCAAACTTGTATTGTGATATTCTTGCCGTCACACAGAACACCAAACTTGTATTGTGATATTCTTGCCGTCACACCAAACTTGTATTGTGATATTCTTGCCGTCACATAGAACACCAAACTTGTATTGTGATATTCTTGCCGTCACACAGAACACCAAACTTCCAAACTTGTGTTGTGATATTCTTGCCGTCACACCAAACTTGTATTGTGATATTCTTGCCGTCACACAGAACACCAAACTTCCAAACTTGTGTTGTGATATTCTTGCCGTCACACCAAACTTGTATTGTGATATTCTTGCCGTCACACAGAACACCAAACTTGTATTGTGATATTCTTGCTGTCACACCAAACTTGTATTGTGATATTCTTGCCGTCACACAGAACACCAAACTTGTATTGTGATATTCTTGCCGTCACATAGAACACCAAACTTGTATTGTGATATTCTTGACGTCACACCAAACTTGTATTGTGATATTCTTGCCGTCACATAGAACACCAAACTTGTATTGTGATATTCTTGCCGTCACACAGAACACCAAACTTCCAAACTTGTATTGTGATATTCTTGCTGTCACACCAAACTTGTATTGTGATATTCTTGCCGTCACACAGAACACCAAACTTGTATTGTGATATTCTTGCCGTCACATAGAACACCAAACTTGTATTGTGATATTCTTGCCGTCACACCAAACTTGTATTGTGATATTCTTGCCGTCACACCAAACTTGTATTGTGATATTCTTGCCGTCACACCAAACTTGTATTGTGATATTCTTGGCGTCACATAGAACACCAAACTTGTATTGTGATATTCTTGCCGTCACACCAAACTTGTATTGTGATATTCTTGCCGTCACACAGAACACCACACTTGTGTTGTGATTTTCTGATATTCTTGCCTTTGATTACGTCCCACATTCATTCTTCCCCAAGACAGAATCCATCCTTCAAGACCCCCCCCCCCCCCTTTCACATTCCCATCCACTTTAATATTATCTCATAAACTGACAATTTCCTTTTGGACGTGTTCTGTAATTAGTAATCAAATTAATCAGACTTTGAGAAATAACGCTCGTTATTTCTTTAACAAAACCTTAAGGCATTGTTTGTATATGTTGTTCTTCTGCGACATACAGCTATCAAATTAACAATTAATGTAAGCTAATTTAGCTTGACAACCAAAGATTTATCAAAAGTCTATTGGCAAGAAAAACGAAAGGACAAATTATCAATTGTCCATATTGTGAACCAATCCAATGGGAAATGTATCAAACGTGTATTTAGTGTTACTTGTTATTTAGTGTTACTTGTTATTTAGTGTTACTTGTTATTTAGTGTTACTTGTTATTTAGTGTTACTTGTTATTTAGTGTTACTTGTTATTTAGTGTTACTTGTTATTTAGTGTTACTTGTTATTTAGTGTTACTAAACATGTCCATGTTTCGTTTACATGTAGTAGTACAATAACGTAATCAAAAACTTTCGTCAAATATAACTGTATTCCCCAGCTCTCCCTCTAATCTGTGTATCCCTATCTCTCTGAATAATCTGTGTATTCCCCAGCTCTCCCTGTAATCTGTGCATACCTATCTCTCTCAACAATCTGTGTATTCCCCAGCTCTCCCTCTAATCTGTGTATCCCTATCTCTCTCAATAATCTGTGTATTCCCTAGCTCTCCCTCTAATCTGTGTATCCCTATCTCTCTCAATAATCTGTGTATTCCCCAGCTCTCCCTGTAATCTGTGCATCCCTATCTCTCTCAGTAATCTGTGTATTCCCCAGCTCTCCCTGTAATCTGTGCATCACTATCTCTCTCAATAATCTGTGTATTCCCCAGTGCTCTCCCTCTAATCTGTGTATTTCCCAGCTCTCTCCCTCTAATCTGTGTATTCCCCAGCTCTCCCTCTAATCTGTGTATTCCCCAGCTCTCTCCCTCTAATCTGTGTATTCCCCAGCTCTCCCTCTAATCTGTGTATTCCCCATCCCGCTCTCAATAATCTGTGTATTCCCCAACCCGCTCCCTCTAATATGTGTATTCCCCAGCCCTCTCCCTCTAATCTGTGTATTCCCCAGCTCTCCCTCTAATCTGTGTATTCCCCATCTCTCTCTCTAATGTGTGTATTCCCCAGCCCGCTCTCAGTAATCTGTGTATTCCCCAGCTAAAGCTATAAAAATGAAGAAAAAACTGGAGATGAGATCAGCTATCTGGAGTTGTCGACTACTGCCACAAGATGTCACATTTAATCTGTGTCGGCACGCGCCGTCTGACCTCTGATTTGCTGGCCTTGACCTTTATCTTGGAATTTATTCCAATGTTTACTAATTCTACAAACGTTGCTTGTCAAAAATTAGTCATTAGCCAACGGTTGTGTTGTCAATCATTATTCAGCGGGTGGTTTGATGTTTTGTATCATTGACTTGAAATGACAAGCGCACTAAGTTATATGCTTGGTGCCCCGGTACTGTAGTTAAGGCTTGGTGCCCCAGTAGTGAAGTTGGCTTGATGCCCAGGTACTGTAGTTAAGGCTTGGTGCCCCGGTACTGAAGTTAAGGCTTGATGCCCCGGTACTGTAGTTAAGGCTTGGTGCCCCGGTACTGTAGTTAAGGCTTGATGCCCCGGTACTGTAGTTAAGGCTTGGTGCCCCGGTACTGTAGTTAAGGCTTGATGCCCCGGTACTGTAGTTAAGGCTTGATGCCCCGGTACTGTAGTTAAGGCTTGATGCCCCGGTACTGTAGTTAAGGCTTGGTGCCCCGGTACTGTAGTTAAGGCTTGATGCCCAGGTACTGTAGTTAAGGCTTGGTGCCCCGGTACTGTAGTTAAGGCTTGATGCCCAGGTACTGTAGTTAAGGCTTGGTGCCCCGGTACTGTAGTTAAGGCTTGATGCCCCGGTACTGTAGTTAAGGCTTGGTGCCCAGGTACTGTAGTTGAGGCTTGGTAATCTAAAGACTATTTTTAAAAAAGCTCCCACGAATAAGCCACCATTCTCTAGTCTGGGTGTCGCTGACATAATCTATTTATTAGACCAGCTCAGGACGGAAATTTAATGCCAACCGTTTTATCATCACCTGCATCGTTAATTCCTGCCGACATAATCTTGCTGGGGGGGGGGGGGGGGGGGGGGGGCTCTGTCTAAATGTCACGAGAAGATCAAGTTCAACATTCTACCCTCATGTTTTATTCATATTGCTGACCCGACCCGTATGTCAAACATCTTTCATATGACTTTTATCATATTATAAAATTAATGCGATACGTTACAAGAATAAAATTCACCCAATATCGTTTATCAACTGCACTTTGTCCTTCTTAGTTGTAATTTTCTAGAGGCTCTCCTCCAACAGAATTAAGTACTACACGTCAACATGTTACTCGCCATGTGGCCCGTTGACTTCAGTCGGCGTTTCTTTCCGGTTTTGTTTCCTCTATAGCCTTTTTCCTCCCAAGAAAACTCTGTAAGGAAGGAGTTGTTTGATTTTGGGGTTGTCTTTTCTAGATGGGTTGCTGTCCCCAGCTAACTAGCCTCATCTGCCCGTGGTCCGAACTCGGGACTTTTGGTGTTAGCAATCATACGCTCTACTGGCTGCCCTATCAACAACACTGATGTAGCTAGCTCCTCTTTGATCTATGACAACATCGCCGTGTGTCTGTCTGTATCACGCCACTGACTGACTAACTAATAACTTGCAATGTAACGAGTCAGATTCCCCGGACTGGCACATTCTAAAAGGCTTACAACAACACCATCTACCTGACTCATGCACCAGCTCAGCCCTTTTTGCTGGCCAATCTTGTGTTACACTACAAGCAGAGCGTGTGAAGGTGTTCGCGTCTAGAATCTTGACTTGATGTCCTAGCTGAAGTGAGTCTTGACTCCGAGAGCGAATATCGAACCATTTCAGCCCAAGTGTCTCGCAGCCGCTGGTGTTTTTTTTTCTTCTAGCGCTGGAAATTATTTTGGGCAGCTCATCAGCCTACTGGTCGTCGTAATAAATGGGAGGGGGGAAGTTGAAAATACTATCTCTAGTGTGGGCTTTTATAAACTTTATTGGACTTACTGTATACTTTAGTATGGGCTTTTATAAACTTTATTCAATAGGCGTTTACTTTATTTAGTTTGGGCTTTTACAAACTTTATTGAACTTACAGTTTAGTATGGGATTTAAAAACCTTTATTGGACTGCGCTGATGGGGGGGGGGGGGGGGGGGGCTACTTTTACCCATAAATTTGTAGCGAAACGAAATGCTATCGTTATAAAACTTAATGGACATGGGACACGCTGACCATTTGAACACGTCATAAATGTTCCCCTCTTTCAAAGGTTGACCGATGTCCGTAATCTCTTCCAGTAAATTAAGGGTTTTCTGGTGAATAACAGGTTGTCCAGTCATTAATTATCAGCTTGTCTTATTAATTATCCGATTTCCCAATTTTTAATTGTCAGGTTTCCCATTCATTAATCAGACGGTTGCCCAGTTATTAATTAAGTGGACCAATTATCACGTATCAATATGTCCTTTCATTAATCAGTCGGCTGTCCAGTTACGAATTATATGGACTATTTATCACTTATCAGGTTGTCCAGTCATCAGGTTGTCCATTCATGAGTCATCAGGTTGTCCAGTCATCAGGTTGTCCAGACATCAGGTTGTCCAGTCATCAGGTTGTCCAGTCATCAGGTTGTCCAGTCATGAGTCATCAGGTTGTCCAGTCATCAGGTTGTCCAGTCATCAGGTTGTCCAGTCATCAGGTTGTCTAGTCTTCAGGTTGTCAAGACATTAGTCATCAGGTTGTCCAGTCATCAGGTTGTTCAGTCATCAGGTTGTCCAGACATCAGGTTGTCCAGTCAACCTTGTGTTCTGTGGTTATCCATCGATCAACCGGTCCCTGATTCCAAATCTGGTCTAGCCATGAGGCTATAAATATTCTTGCTGACCTGCCATTTTGGATTGTCATTTCTCATCAGCACCAGCAGGTGTCACCCCAAGAAAGATGGATGGCCTCCGACGTGCCCCAACCTCTCTGACATATTAGCTAGCGTCTTGCTGCATTATGAACAACCCGTGTCAAATAACCAGCGCCTGTTTGTTGTCTCAGAAAAATAAAATGTCGAAATTTATCATGTTTTTTCTATATTATTTATTGTTTTTAGCATCATGCCTAAATAAATAAGACCCCCATATTTTCACATTAGAATCTGCCAGACTTCTTTTTCTCATAGTTCTGTTATATTCACCCCCCCCTCCCACACCCACACACACTGCCCATATTTCACTGGTATAAGGTAACCTATTGTTCCATAATTGTAAAACGCCCTGAATGTCTACAGCTTTAATGCTGTTTGTCCGCAGCCAGTACCCCCCCCCCCCCCTTAACCCCCCACCCTCTATCAACATAGCTCCTCTAATTATAGCACCAACCCGTAGGTGTTGGGTATTCCTCAGATATCTTACATTAATAGACCCTTCTCTCCACATAATCACTCGTGTAGCTTCCCCTTTCCCACAACAGTAACTCACACATAACGCTCATAATTCCTCAATAAAAATCCCCGCCTCCACACATCTTCCCAAAATAATCCCCATAACCCATGTTTTCTACCAGTTCCGCTAATCCCAGGCCCAAGTCAACCGTCTTTTCCTCTCAGGCCCCCCCCCCCCCCCCCCCAACCCTTCTCCCACTGGTATTTTAAGGGTTAACCTAAGAGACGTCACTCTGCGCGACTCGACTGGCGCTGCCATGGTAACCGGACGCTGTAACATCAGTTGTATAATTGCTGGTGATTGGGGTGATGGGTTGCCCTTTTATTCCCCACTCCAGCCTAATGATTCCGGTGTTTTCTCCCCTCTCCATTTCACATATCACATCTGATTTTGTGTACGTCTTTCGCATTTCTTAGCTGATAACTTGCCAGCTGCCACAAAAAGTGTTCTAGCAAAAACAATTGCCAGAAAAATTGTTCTACCAAAAACAATCGTCACAAAAATTGTTCTACCAAAAACAGCTGCCCGAAGCTTTGTCCATTTTAATTTTTTTCCCTAGTGTTATTTGTTTTTCTCTGTGATTTAGTGCAGTACATTTTTACAGCTAATAAAATGCCTTCCCTTTCACCGTTGTCTGCAAGTAGTCAATGCCCTACTGTCTTAGTGAAGCTGTACCTGACTATGTTCCCTGTCTTAGTGAAGCTGTACCTGACTATGTTCCCTGTCTTAGTGAAGCTGTACCTGACTGTATGTTCCCTGTCTTAGTGAAGCTGTACCTGACTATGTTCCCTGTCTTAGTGAAGCTGTACCTGACTGTATGTTCCCTACTGTCTTAGTGAAGCTGTACCTGACTGTATGTTCCCTGTTTTAGTGAAGCTGTACCTGACTATGTTCCCTGTCTTAGTGAAGCTGTACCTGACTGTGTTCCCTGTCTTAGTGAAGCTGTACCTGATTTATGTTCCCTGTCTTAGTGAAGCTGTACCTGACTATGTTCCCTGTCTTAGTGAAGCTGTACCTGACTATGTTCCCTGTCTTAGTGAAGCTGTACCTGACTGTATGTTCCCTACTGTCTTAGTGAAGCTGTACCTGACTATGTTCCCTGTCTTAGTGAAGCTGTACCTGACTATGTTCCCTGTCTTAGTGAAGCTGTACCTGACTGTGTTCCCTGTCTTAGTGAAGCTGTACCTGATTTATGTTCCCTGTCTTAGTGAAGCTGTACCTGACTATGTTCCCTGTCTTAGTGAAGCTGTACCTGACTATGTTCCCTGTCTTAGTGAAGCTGTACCTGACTATGTTCCCTGTCTTAGTGAAGCTGTACCTGACTGTATGTTCCCTGTCTTAGTGAAGCTGTACCTGACTATGTTCCCTGTCTTAGTGAAGCTGTACCTGACTGTGTTCCCTGTCTTAGTGAAGCTGTACCTGACTATGTTCCCTGTCTTAGTGAAGCTGTACCTGACTATGTTCCCTGTCTTAGTGAAGCTGTACCTGATGTATGTTCCCTGTCTTAGTGAAGCTGTACCTGACTGTGTTCCCTGTCTTAGTGAAGCTGTACCTGACTATGTTCCCTGTCTTAGTGAAGCTGTACCTGACTATGTTCCCAACTGTCTTAGTGAAGCTGTACCTGACTGTATGTTCCCTGTCTTAGTGAAGCTGTACCTGACTATGTTCCCTGTCTTAGTGAAGCTGTACCTGACTGTGTTCCCTGTCTTAGTGAAGCTGTACCTGACTATGTTCCCTGTCTTAGTGAAGCTGTACCTGACTATGTTCCCTGTCTTAGTGAAGCTGTACCTGATGTATGTTCCCTGTCTTAGTGAAGCTGTACCTGACTGTGTTCCCTGTCTTAATGAAGCTGTACCTGACTATGTTCCCTGTCTTAGTGAAGCTGTACCTGACTATGTTCCCTACTGTCTTAGTGAAGCTGTACCTGACTGTATGTTCCCTGTCTTAGTGAAGCTGTACCTGACTGTATGTTCCCTGTCTTAGTGAAGCTGTACCTGACTGTATGTTCCCTGTCTTAGTGAAGCTGTACCTGACTGTATGTTCCCTGTCTTAGTGAAGCTGTACCTGACTGTATGTTGCCTGTCTTAGTGAAGCTGTACCTGACTATGTTCCCTGTCTTAGTGAAGCTGTACCTGACTGTATGTTCCCTGTCTTAGTGAAGCTGTACCTGACTGTATGTTCCCTGTCTTAGTGAAGCTGTACCTGACTTATGTTCCCTACTGTCTTAGTGAAGCTGTACCTGACTGTATGTTCCCTGTCTTAGTGAAGCTGTACCTGACTTATGTTCCCTACTGTCTTAGTGAAGCGGTACCTGACTGTATGTTCCTTACTGTCTTACTGAAGCGGTACCTGACTGTATGTTCCATGTCTTAGTGAAGCTGTACCTGACTGTATGTTCCCTACTGTCTTAGTGAAGTTGTACCTGACTGTATGTTCCCTACTGTCTTAGTAAAGCTGTACCCGACTGTGTGTTCCCTATCTGACTGTGTTCCCTACTGTCTTAGTGAAGCTGTACCTGACTGTATGTTCCCTGTCTTAGTGAAGCTGTACCTGACTGTATGTTCCCTGTCTTACTGAAGCTGTACCTGACTGTATGTTCCCTACTGTCTTAGTAAAGCTGTACCTGACTGTGTGTTCCCTATCTGACTGTGTTCCCTACTGTCTTAGTGAAGCTGTACCTGACTGTATGTTCCCTGTCTTAGTGAAGCTGTACCTGACTGTATGTTCCCTGTCTTAGTGAAGCTGTACCTGACTATGTTCCCTGTCTTAGTGAAGCTGTACCTGACTGTGTTCCCTGTCTTAGTGAAGCTGTACGTGACTGTATGTTCCCTGTCTTAGTGAAGCTGTACCTGACTGTGTTCCCTGTCTTAGTGAAGCTGTACGTGACTGTATGTTCCCTGTCTGACTGTGTTCCACAGGAAAAGAGCTGTTTGTGTGCGAGACGGCCTTGAGGAGCTTCAACACCATCCTGGACACGCTGGGCGGGCCCGGGGAGAAGATGAGGTCAGCGGCGCTCATGTCAAGGGTCAAGGTCGTGGGAGACAACCCGTCCCAGAGGGCGGCGAACCTGCGCTGTCAAGGGAGGATCAAGGAGCGCTCTAAGGTGGGTCTGGTGGGGTCAACTGGACTGGTCTAAGGGGGTCTTTGCTGGGGTCAGCTGGGTTAGTCTAAGGGGGTCTTTGCTGGGGTCAGCTGGGTTAGTCTAAGGGGGTCTTTGCTGGGGTCAGCTGGGTTAGTCTAAGGGGGTCTTTGCTGGGGTCGGCTGGGCTAGTCTAAGGTGGGTCTGTTGGGGTCGGCTGGGTGGGTCTAAGGTGGGTCTGTTGCTGGGGTTCAGTGATGCTATAAAATGGGCTGTACGCCATATGACGAATTATCTTATTTCATTAGAATTTTATACCGAAATTCCTCAATAGAAACCATTGACCAAAGTTTGTATAATAAATAATAACTACCAGCAAGATACATTTCAAAAATGAAAATAGTTTTTATCTTTCAAACTTTTTTTTCGTATCCACCTCCCAATTTTTTTATTCCGCACCTCAATAACAAACGCACGCATGAATAAAAACACGAACACAAATACACACGCGCTAATAGCCGCGTCCATTGTGACACATCGATCCCGTGGTATCGTTTGCCCACGTAATCGAGTATCGGAGAATCGTGATTGATGTGGACAGGAAGAGATTGTTTTGTGTGGGGAAAATGATCGTGTCCACAAATACAGCCTTTCTTCTTCGCCATTGTGTACCAGACCAAGACATAGTGGTCATTCTCTCGTTGTCCCTAGCACCACTGGTCATTCTCTCAGTATCTGGCAACAAAGTGGTCATTCTCTCAGTATCTGGCAACAAAGTGGTCATTCTCTCAGTATCTGGCAACAAAGTGGTCATTCTCTCAGTATCTGGCAACAAAGTGGTCATTCTCATAGAATCTGGCACAAAGGGGTCATTTTGTTCTATCTAATAACAAAGCGGCTCTACTCTGTGAGGAGCCACCTAAAGCGGCTCTACTCTGTGAGGAGCCACCTAAAGCGGCCCTGCTATGTGAGAGCCATCTAAAGCTGCTCTACTCTGTGAGAGCCACCTAAAGCGGCTCTACTCTGAGAGAGCCACCTAAAGCGGCTCTACTCTGAGAGAGCCACCTAAAGCGGCTCTACTCTGAGAGAGCCACCTAAAGCGGCCCTGCTATGTGAGAGCCATCTAAAGCTGCTCTACTCTGTGAGAGCCACCTAAAGCGGCTCTACTCTGAGAGAGCCACCTAAAGCGGCTCTACTCTGAGAGAGCCACCTAAAGCGGCTCTACTCTGAGAGGAGCGCCGACCCAAGCAAATATTTATTTGCATTTGATGAATGGTGTTTTTTCATTGGGCCGATATCTCGATTCTCCTTTGTCCGGCATAGCCAAGCGCACACACACATTCAATCACTTACACACACACTCTCACTCTCTCCTTTCTCTTTTTCACACACACACTCTCTCTCACTCACACTCTCGCTCTCACACACACAAACACTCACCACTACCACCACTCGTCAGGGGCAGTTCCCAGTACACACAGAACTGGCAACAACGAACCACAAAACGTGTTGTCTATCATGCAGTACAGCACACTGTCGAACATTCTGCCCACCTGCTGTCCGCGTTACTGTCCATTACCTTACTGTCCATCACCTTACTGTCCAAGCTGCTGTCGTCACCTGACTGTCCATCACCTTACTGTCCATCACCTTACTGTCCATCACCTGACTGTCCATCACCTTACTGTCCATCACCTTACTGTCCATCACCTTACTGTCCATCACCTTGCTGTCCATCACCTTACTGTCCATCACCTTACTGTCCATCACCTTACTGTCCATCACCTGACTGTCCATCACCTTACTGTCCAAGCTGCTGTCATCACCTTGCTGTCCATCACCTTACTGTCCATCACCTTACTGTCCAAGCTGCTGTCATCACCTTACAGTCCATCACCTTGCTGTCCATCACCTTGCTGTCCATCACCTTACTGTCCATCACCTTACTGTCCATCATCTTGCTGTCCTTCACCTTACTGTCCACCACCTTACTGTCCATCACCTTACTGTCCATCACCTTACTGTCCAAGCTGCTGTCATCACCTTACAGTCCATCACCTTGCTGTCCATCACCTTGCTGTCCATCACCTTACTGTCCATCACCTTACTGTCCATCATCTTGCTGTCCAAGCTGCTGTCCACCACCTGACTGTCCATCACCTTACTGTCCACCACCTGACTGTCCATCACCTTACTGTCCACCACCTGACTGTCCATCACCTTACTGTCCACCACCTGACTGTCCATCACCTTACTGTCCATCACCTTACTGTCCATCACCTTACTGTCCATCATCTTGCTGTCCTTCACCTTACTGTCCACCACCTGACTGTCCATCGCCTTACTGTCCATCACCTTGCTGTCCTTCACCTTACTGTCCACCACCTGACTGTCCATCACCTTGCTGTCCATCACCTTACTGTCCATCACCTTGCTGTCCAAGCTGCTGCCCATCACCTTACTGTCCATCACCTTGCTGTCCAAGCTGCTGTCCATCACCTTGCTGTCCAAGCTGCTGTCCATCACCTTACTGTCCATCACCTTGCTGTCCATCACCTTGCTGTCCATCACCTTGCTGTCCAAGCTGCTGTCCATCACCTTACAGTCCATCACCTTGCTGTCCATCACCTTGCTGTCCAAGCTGCTGTCCATCACCTTACTGTCCATCACCTTACTGTCCATCACCTTACTGTCCATCACCTTACTGTCCATCACCTTACTGTCCATCACCTTGCTGTCCATCACCTTGCTGTCCAAGCTGCTGTCCACCACCTTACTGTCCATCACCTTGCTGTCCGTCAACTTACTGTCCATCACCTTGCTGTCCATCACCTTTCTGTCCATCACCTTACTGTCCATCACCTTACTGTCCATCACCTTACTGTCCATCACCTTACTGTCCATCACCTTACTGTCCACCACCTTACTGTCCACCACTTTACTGTCCATCACTTTGCTGTCCGTCAACTTACTGTCCATCACCTTGCTGTCCATCACCTTGCTGTCCGCGTTACTGTCCATCACCTTGCTGTCCATCACCTTTCTGTCCATCACCTTACTGTCCATCACCTTACTGTCCATCACCTTACTGTCCATCACCTTACTGTCCACCACCTTACTGTCCACCACTTTACTGTCCATCACTTTGCTGTCCGTCAACTTACTGTCCATCACCTTGCTGTCCATCACCTTGCTGTCCGCGTTACTGTCCATCACCTTGCTGTCCATCACCTTACTGTCCTTCACCTTGCTGTCCATCACTTTGCTGTCCATCACCTTGATGTCCATCACCTTGCTGTCCATAACCTTGCTGTCCAAGCTGCTGTCATCACCTTACAGTCCATCACCTTGCTGTCCATCACCTTGCTGTCTATCACCTTGCTGTCCATCACCTTACTGTCCATCACCTTGCTGTCCATCACCCTACTGTCCATCACCTTGCTGTCTATCACCTTACTGTCCATCACCTTACTGTCCATCACCTTACTGTCCATCACCTTACTGTCCATCACCTTGCTGTCCGCGTTACTGTTCATCACCTTGCTGTCCAAGCTGCTGTCCATCATCTTGCTGTCCATCACCTTACTGTCCATCACCTTACTGTCCATCACCTTACTGTCCATCACCTTACTGTCCATCACCTTACTGTCCATCACCTTACTGTCCAAGCCGCTGTCCATCACGGTGCGCTGTGTCAGATCCTCAACAAGCAATCTGATTGGAGCGGGTGTGTGTGTGGGGGGGGGGGGGTATTGCGCTGTGCAGCAATGCGGTCCTATCACACATCCGGGATGTGACGTCATTTCCTGCTGTCCCTAATGCACAGATATGTAAAATAAAGTTCCAATCCGTTTTTATAAATTGTGGAATGGATGCTGGGGGACGGCACGGTATCGCGGCAATCCTGCTCTCTCGCGTGATTTGGGCTGGTCACGTGATCTATCACCCCGTGGGGTGGCATGCACGGGTGGATCGAAGAATGTTCCAGACGGAGTTGTTGATATTTGGAAATCAAACTTCCTTGCTGGGTGTCAACTGTACCCCCCACACTTGAGGCATTCACCGAATTTCTCGAACATGTTTTGTCATTTCTTTTCTTGGTAGTGAGTTTATTCACCTGCAACCCCACCCCCAACCACGTCACACACCCCATCTTCCCCCCTCCACCTCCACGCACCCCCCCCCCACACACACGCACCCCCCCCCCCCCCCCCCTCAACGTGACTTGGTTTCGCAACAGAACATGAGTCGCCAGCATTGGTGACTCTATAGGTGATGTTGATGAATAATTGTATGGTGTTTGCTGAGCAGAAAATAAAATGTCGTTTGGCTGTATATAAAGTGTCGTTTGGCTGTATATAAAATGTCGTATGATGGACAGCAGCTTGGACAGTAACTAAAATGTCGTGATTGCAGGTTGTGTTTGGAACCGGTGACACTCTTGAAGCGGTCACTGTGACCTCTAACATGGGATTTGTCCGAGCGGCACAAAGCCAGGTATTCAATGTTGAACACTACCTGTACCCATGACGTATCGTGTGTTACCTGTGTTACCTTTACCTTTGATTGTGTTGTACCTGTGTTACCTGTACCCATGATTGTGTTGTACCCATGATTGTGTTGTACCCATGATTGTGTTGTACCCATGATTGTGTTGTACCTATGACTGAATGTACCCAAAACTCTAGTGATAAGCCCTTGAATGAACTGCCAGGCCCACCAGCCTAAGCTTGATGAATGTCTTGTTACTAAAAGCATCAAATCCTCCAAGGTGAGCATCGATCTCACTGACGCCACGTCCACCAGGGACCATCCCGCCACTTGGTAATCTCGTCATGTCAGGTTGCCAGTAGCTCGGTCTGGACTCTCTGGTGTTGGGGGGGGGGGGGTCAGTGGTCAGTGTTTTCTGTCGGTAGAACTGTGAGGGTCAGCTCAGTGTAGAACTGTGAGGTAGAACTGTGAGGGTCAGCTGTCTGTAGACTGTGAGGGTCATCTGTGTGTAGACTGTGAGGGTCATCTGTGTGTTGACTGTGAGGGTCATCTGTGTGTTGACTGTGAGGGTCATTTGTCTGTAGACTGAGGGTCAGCTGTGTGTAGAGATGTGAGGGTCAGCTGTGTGTAGACTGTGAGGGTCAGCTGTCTGTAGACTGTGAGGGTCAGCTGTGTGTAGACTGTGAGGGTCATCTGTGTGTAGAACTGTGTGGGTCATCTGTGTGTTGACTGTGAGGGTCATTTGTCTGTAGACTGAGGGTCAGCTGTCTGTAGACTGTGAGGGTCATCTGTGTGTAGACTGTGAGGGTCATCTGTGTGTTGACTGTGAGGGTCAGCTGTGTGTTGACTGTGAGGGTCATTTGTCTGTAGACTGAGGGTCAGCTGTGTGTAGAGATGTGAGGGTCAGCTGTGTGTAGAGATGTGAGGGTCATCTGTGTGTTGACTGTGAGGGTCAGCTGTGTGTTGACTGTGAGGGTCATTTGTCTGTAGACTGAGGGTCAGCTGTCTGTAGACAGTGAGGGTCAGCTGTGTGTAGAGATGTGAGGGTCATCTGTGTGTAGAGATGTGAGGGTCAGCTGTGTGTAGACTGTGAGGGTCATCTGTGTGTAGACTGTGAGGGTCAGCTGTCTGTAGACTGTGAGGGTCAGCTGTGTGTAGAGATGTGAGGGTCAGCTGTGTGTAGACTGTGAGGGTCATCTGTGTGTAGACTGTGAGGGTCATCTGTGTGTTGACTGTGAGGGTCAGCTGTGTGTAGAGATGTGAGGGTCAGCTGTGTGTTGACTGTGAGGGTCAGCTGTGTGTAGACTGTGAGGGTCATCTGTGTGTTGACTGTGAGGGTCAGCTGTGTGTAGAGATGTGAGGGTCAGCTGTGAGGTAGAACTGTGAGGATCATTTGTCTGTAGACCTGGTTGGTCAGCTTTGTGTTGTGACATCATGACCACGCCCACTTGTCTACGTCAGGGTGTCCAGTTTCCGGTGTTCCTGCACGCTGCTAGAGCCCTCACGGAGCAAAAAGAAAAGTTGGCCACAAACTTTGTGTAGGACAAGTTTGACCAGAGCCTGGACACTGTGGCCTACAGTGGCGGCTGGACAACGTACTCTACAGGTCTGGTTATATGGACAGTGTGGCCAATAGCCTTGAACTTTTGGACAAGCGGGCCTAGAAGACTGGACAAGACGGACTAGAAAAGTCTGTTGGAACTTTGTTACCATTCACTAGGGCAGTCCTAGACAACTGGAGCCCTAGGGAAGAACTTTTATACATGCTGTATCTGTAGCAATAAACTGTTTTACAATGTGTGGACATTTGTGTGGTGTTGTGTGGTATCTGATGATAATATAAGGGTGTGGTTCTGTACCTGTTGTATGTCTCACCAGTTACCTGTTGTCTGTCTCACCAGTCTACCTGTCTGTCTCACCAGTCTACCTGTCTCACCAGTCTTCCTACATGACGTCTCACCAGTCTACCTGTCTCACCAGTCTACCTGTCTCACCAGTCTACCTGTCTCACCAGTCTCCCTATATGACGTCTCACCAGTCTACCTGTCTCACCAGTCTACCTGTCTCACCAGTCTACCTGTCTGTCTCACCAGTCTACCTGTTGGATGTCTCACCAGTCTACCTGTTGGATGTCTCACCAATCTACCTTAGTTGGTTCATGAGACAGACAATACAAAATATTGTCAAACCATATTGCTTTTCGAACAACATCCTTTCAATTACAAACTGTAGAGCTGACCACTTGACCCCCCTTCACAAACTGGACACGCCCACCAGCCACCACTTGACCCCCGTCACCAGTTGGACACCAACCACCACTTCACCCCCGTCCCTACCCACATACTATCCTACCCCTGACTTCAACCCCCGCCACAAACAAGACAAAAATATCTTTGTTGAGTCACAATCTTTGCTGATCATTGTTTTGGTCATGTGACTTTTTAATGAGCAGCCATTGGTTGGTACGTCATGACCGTAGAGCAGGAAGTGGGGTAGACTATGCACTAATTAACCTCTAGAGAAACCAACCTAAGCTTTATCCAAGCGCCCAATCTGCTGATGTAATTTACTGTTCTCGCGTCTACGGGGAGCTGCTGTTTCATCTGTTTACCTGTCTGTTTACCTGACTGTTTACCTGCATTCTACCTGTTACAGTTGCCGCCAAGACAAACTTCACTACCCCCAGAACATCAACTTTCTCTCGGCGTAAACACGGGCAGTTTGTCTGACGTCACGCGTACCTTTATGGGCCGTTTCCTTTCGACTTGTTATTCTGATTTCTTCTCACCCACCGTGAAGCTTTGTTTCATGTTTGACCGTGTTACAAAAGTTTGTGAAAACATCAGGGCTTAAACTGATTGCACGTGACAAGTTCAATAAGTGCTCACTCTGGTTTATAGCTTGAGTGCACAATTAGAGAACCCTGTAGAACCTTAAGGTGCATGGGGAAAATGAAGTAGAGTTCACCTGTTTCACTTACCTCTATATTTGAAGAGATAGTGTGGTAAGGACTATACCCAGCCTCCTTTACTTCCCCTAACATGAGTTAGGTACCCATCAGAGTTGGGTGGGCTCAGGGAAGTCCTACAGACTCGAGCCCGGGATCCGAACTCGAGACTTGTGGATTAGCTGTGTACGCTCTACCATCCGACCACGCCGTCCCTCCAATAAAAGGTGTGTACAATAAAAAATTAAAGGTGTGTACAACTATATGTATGTACAACTACAGGTGTGTAGTGTCTGGTTTGATTTAACACAAACCCCCACCTACAGTCTCAGTAAAATCAAGCGCCACAGAACTGTGCCAGACTGAAATAAAATGACCAATCACTGAGTTGTGAAGTGTCTTGACCCATCGATTATGTGAACTAATTCTGTCAAGACGTGTATGATCATACGTTATCTAAACCTCTGGCACCTGAAGATCTCTGTGACGGTGGAGTCGATGGGATTGTGGGTAAACAGTTTTTCTTATGGGCAAGCACGGCTGGCAACTCGGCAGATGGACAGACGTTTTCCGGCCGGCGACGTCTCGGCCAACAGTTTGTTTATCCCACCACCCAGCCCCCATTACCTAGCCCCCCAACCCATCCCTCAACCTAAAAATTAGCCCATCTCACCACACAACCCACCACAAAACCCATCAACCCGACAACCAGCTCCTCAACCCACCACACAACACCTCAACCCTCAACCCAGCACCTCAACCCATCACACAACAACCCACCACACAACCCCTCCAGCCAGCTCCTCAACCCACCACAAAACCCCTCAACACCACACAACAACCCACCACACAACCCCTCCAGCCAGCTCCTCAACCCACCACAAAACCCCTCAACACCACACAACAACCCACCACACAAACCTTCAACCCACCACACAACAACCCACCACACAACAACCCACCACACAACAACCCATAAGCTCACAACCTAGCCCAACTCACCTCCCAGTTCTACAACACCACCCATCCCCTCACCCCACCCATCCCCTCACCCCACCCATCCCCTCACCCCACCCATTCCCTCACCCCACACACAGCTCATCACCCACCCCAGCCCCACCTTTAACCTGTTGAGATATCAAAATACACGCTGTGGCCTCTTATCCGTTATCGATCTCATTTTTTTAAAAATTCTGATTCTGTCGGTTTTTATTATTATTGCTTATGATTAAAAACATCGTTTTTTTTTAAATAAATATTTGATGAAAGAACGAATTCTTCTCAGAGCAACAATACAACAAGCAGTTTGAATTCTGCTTATCCTTGTACAGAAGCGACCAGACTAAGCCTTAAAAACTGATTCAGTTTTTACTTCTTTTTTTTTTTTTAAATCTTCCGGTTCTTAGTGTCGCCTGCAATGCTTCACTCTGCCGACTCACTGACTGTATTTATGTTTGAAATATTGATTTATCAGAGGAGACAACCCAAACAAATAGAAATATTCCGGGATAAAAATATTACCTCCCTTGTCATGTTTTTGTACACAAAAAAACAATATAGGCCCCTACCTACCGCTGATTGAACCTTACACTCGCATGTAGACAATACATTTCTGGGTTAAAAAAAACTTTGCTATACGTTGATTTATTAGAACATGTATAGAGGGGGTGAGGGGATACTCACTTATTGCGAAGTTTTTTTTCTAGACGTGTATAGTTATTATATATAATGGTAAATGTAAGCGCATTGTTCGGTCCAATTATAACATTACAAAATTATATTTAAAAGCCAGTGGGCACCTGACAATAAAATAATATTCATCTTGAGAAAAAAAAAAGTTACACAAAGGAAACCGAATATCAATGTAAGAGCTTAACTTGGGAACATGCATAACAATCTACATTTGTCCTCAATGTCTGCCACAAACTTTCTTATGGTCGGCTGAGCGAAAGTTGCCAAGTATAATTTAATATAATTTTAGTAAACGCCGATATTGAGAACATAAATAATTATTGCCTCTACAACAGCTTAATCGATCTGAATAAAATACGATCAATTCGATGATTTGTGAGGCAAAATAATTTTCTTTTATTCAAATATTCACGGTAAATCTTTGTTATTTTAAAAACATGGTGGTTTTTATTTGTATATTTTGAACGTTGAGGTACGAACGTTCGTTTCTTGGGGCAGAAATCTTATGAAACGATCTTTAAATAAAGTTACTGAAGAGTTCTAGAAGGGGAGATAACCCCGACTGTGAGTTAGACTCTTACAGAACATTGACTTGAAATGGATTATGTGTCAATCTCTTCCCTCGACCGAACTTGGAGGCGTGGGTCTATGCTAGAGGGCAGTGATTGAGATTCTCGTTATTTTCTTTTTAAAGCCGGACCAAAGGTCAAAGAAGTAGAAAAAAAAACGCTGACTTGGTTTTTCTAATCTGCTGTCAACATTTGTTAACAAGTTACAAAAATATGTTTAACCTCTGAAACGTAAAATAAAATCAGAAAGTTGTAAAACATTTTAGACTTATTTGTTTTTAACATATTTATCTTCATTTGTTTGTATATCATTCTATATGCCTGCTTGGAACTACTTGGAGCATTAGCGATAAAAAAAATCGTTAGAAGCCCGGGGGGGGGGGGGAGGGTTTCAGTGACGAACTTCAAACTTGATACTATTAAACCTAAAGAGAAAGGTTAAACTGTGTGAAAGTTTTCATTGAGGTTACATGGTCAATTGTGATACTAGAAAACAAAATATACTCAGAGTTTCTTCCAGGCATCTCTTCGGGGGGGGGGGGGGGAGATTTCCCCGCCCGAACGAAATAGAATTTATACAGAGAATATATACTTTAACAGTGTCCGCTCCCCCGAAAATTTCAGTTTTTTCTCCCCCCCCCCCCCCCCCCCCCCCCCCCAGGAGAAAAAGTCTTGAAGAAACACTGAATATACTGCAGTACACCAAATTAACCGGCCTTTCAAATGGTCTTTATAGACATTCTGTACCAAGTTACCCGGCCTGTCAAATGGCCTTTATAGACATTCTGTACCAAGTTACCCGGCCTGTCAAATGGCCTTTATAGACATTCTGTACCAAGTTACCCGGCCTGTCAAATGGCCTTTATAGACATTCTGTACCTAGTTACCCGGCTTGTCAAATGGCCTTGATAAAAACACTTTTCGAGTTGAATATCTCGCGTTTAACACCGTGACCTTCAAATATGGTTACTCGATGAAAAACTAGTTTATCGTGACCTAGATTTAAAATCAGACAAGACCCCCCCCCCCCCCAAACCGATGGACCTTCACCCCGAGGCCACACTGATAAATTGACAAGACCACTTGACACTTAGTCGCTCACGTCCTTGCTAAATTTACCAAATTATGACCTCGTTTTGAATTGCGTCATTTTTTTGTGTCAGCATAGGCCTACATAAGGACTACAGTTATAAGGTATCGAAGCTCAGTGTATGAATACATAGCCACATGACTTTGTGTTGCTGTGGATCTATTTTCTTACTCACTTTTCAAGGTAAGGATTACACACCATTATCATACAAGTGTTGTTTACATGTTGATCTATTTATAGTTGACTCCCCCACAACATACACACCCCCAGGGGGCAGTTCCTGCGGTGACCAGTGGTCAGCAGCCATGTGACACACCTCCCAAAGGTCACGCTAGGGGAGATTTCATCTTGTGACCATGACGTCGGGTCAACACTATACCAGCTGATCTGTTTATTACCGCATGTGATTGGTGGAGGCGAATTGCGGCGCTTTTTTTTTGCGTGGCCTTTTCAGTAATTCGCCCCCCCCCCCCCCCTTTTTTTTTTCTTCCACACTGAACCCAATTAATAGTTAAATCAAACCGATATTCTCACCCCACCACACACGCGCTCATGTTAAAAATAACTAGATAACTAGTAGGCCTTATTGGTCGATATTTCCGCAACAGTTTTGGCCTTATTAGTTTCTAATTTTGGTGTACGCGACCAACATAAACCGGGAGTGATCTCCCCTAAACTTTCTCAAATATTCTTATATAAAACAACAGGGGATGGGAACTCGGGCTATAGACATGATTTTTAATCCATTTTAAATACTTAAAGTTTTAAAAATAGAATAAAATCTCGTAGACAAAAGAATTGCACACCAAGTGAACGCCAAATAAAAAAGTGCATAACAGTGCGCAATATTATTAGTAGGCTACTTTATAAATTTACATGCGTTTTTTGAGAAATCGGAAATAGCGTAAATTAGTACTTTCGGTCAACGGAAATTACTCAAAATTTAACAGAAGGTAGAGAATTAGATCTTTTACTTACATGTGAAATTTCATTTATCTATCTGAAATAGTACTCAAATTTGAAAAATTCAAAGTAGAAAAAGTACCACTTCCGGTTATCGGAAATCGCACACTCTGTGGTTTCCTAATGTTCTGATGTATATTTGGAATGTGGTGGTGTGTGGTGTTGGGTTGTAGAGTATAGTGTTGTTATGGTCGGTTGTGTCGTTGTGTTGTATAGTGGTTGTGGTAAATAGGCTACGTGTTTGTGGTGTATACTGTATGGCGTATGTTGTGTAGTGTGGTTGTAGAGTGTAGTGTTGATGTATTGTGAATACGTTGTTTGTTGTTGTGGTACGTCTGAGTCCAATCTCTACCTACCACCTATCGAGAAGTCGTGTGGATAATCAATTTTCTTTAAATCTCTGGAGCAAGAGTTGAGACTTGAAGTTGAACCTTTGGTCAGTGTTAGCCTTCACTCGACATCAGATCTTGTTTAACCTTTGGTCAGTGTTAGACATCAGATCTTGTTTAACCTTTGGTCAGTGTTAGCCTTCACTCGACATCAGATCTTGTTTAACCTTTGGTTAGTGTTAGACATCAGATCTTGTTTAACCTTTGGCCAGTGTTAGACATCAGATCTTGTTTAACCTTTGATCAGTGTTAGCCTTCACTCGACATCAGATCTTGTTTAACCTTTGGTCAGTGTTAGACATCAGATCTTGATTAACCTTTGGCCAGTGTTAGCCTTCACTCGACATCAGATCTTGTTTAACCTTTGGTCAGTGTTAGACATCAGATCTTGTTTAACCTTTGGTCAGTGTTAGACATCAGATCTTGTTTAACCTTTGGTCAGTGTTAGACATCAGATCTTGTTTAACCTTTGGTCAGTGTTAGACATCAGATCTTGTTTAACCTTTGGTCAGTGTTAGACATCAGATCTTGTTTAACCTTTGGTCAGTGTTAGACATCAGATCTTGTTTAACCTTTGGTCAGTGTTAGACATCAGATCTTGTTTAACCTTTGATCAGTGTTAGCCTTCACTCGACATAAGATCCAGCCATTCAATTGTTGAGTGCTGTGGCTGTGTAGGACAATGGTTGGCAGCCGCTTAGTTAGCCGCTATAATGTAACTACATTTAGTGGTGGGACAAGATAATAAATCTCGAATAAAAATCATAAACATTTATTTTTTCTTTAATGAAAAAGGTTTTTATTATATTCACAAGTTAAAAAAAAAACAATTGAAAAAATAAATGCACTAAAGTATGAAACAAGGCAATTAAAAAGTCTAGTGACAATTTTAGCGCAATTTCCTTATGTTATGTAAAAATAGCTCTGTCGTAGCGTAAATCAAGAGCAGGGTTAGTAAAACCATTGGTTAAAATACATGTTTTATTTACAACGAGCCGACCCGCAGCGTATCATACGCCGTTATTTAGTTGTTTTATTTTCTACTTTTCAGTAATTCATAATTTGTGAATTCGACAGTACCGATGCTGCCACTGAAAATATTTGCTTTAAAACACTAACCCCCCCCCCCCCTTTCCCCTGACCCCTGACCCCGACCCTTCCCCCCCCCCCCCCCCCCCCCCCCCGTGAAAGCAGCCTCCTCTTAGTTATTTCTTAGTAACCTCCTGTAAGTTTAAAATCGAACTAAATTATTATCTGCCCCTAATAGAAACCCTACTCTACGGCTCTACGATTTGTAAACATTTAGCTTTGTAAACATTTAGCGTGACCACAGCTCACCAATGTGGGGGTGGGGTTGGGGTGGTAGTGATAGTGATAGAGAGAAAGAGAGGGGACTGCAAGGAGGCGCTTGCAGCTTGTTTTCTAACGGCTCCCAGAAGAGAATTATATATATAGAAGATAGAGTTACATGACTAAAAACCATTGCGCGCCTAGCTACTGAACGTGATGACGTAGCCATTGAACGTGATGGCGCAGCTATTGAACGTGATGGCGCGTGTGGTGTGGTTGGATAAACATGCCTACTAATTCGGTCCAAATTTTAATTAATTCAAAAAAATTTTTGTGACCGAACGAAAGTATATTTTTGAAAACTTTCTTCGGCAATATTGTTCTAAATTATGGCAGGAATCGATTGGTACATGTTTCAAGTCGCTAAGTGGTCTGGTTGCCGAGATATGGGCAAAAAACTGCATTTTTTCCGAGGTTTTTTTGGCTTTTCCGGGAAATCCATGAAAGAAACCCGGAGTTTTTTTGGCCTATGTTCATCCTCGTAACTTGCTTAACATAATTGCTTTTGGAACTAGTCCTCGACATTGCTTCGTTGAGGAGGAGATACGACTTAAAGCTGCGGACACACATCCATTCATTCATACATTCATACATCCAGAAATGACGGGTTAATAAACGCAATTCTCCAGAATGGAAATTGCGCTAAAAACATAAATTTAGTTTGATGTCACCTTACTAAAGCTACTTGATGATAAATGTGAATGCTAATTCTGCGGACCTTCATGAGGGAATTATTGTTGCAATAATATAATTATCAAAATGTGAATGCAAATTTATGAGTGTTGTCTTTTGTGTTTGTGTGTTGCATTTGTGTTTTCGTCTGTGTTTGCATTGTGCTTGTTTTGCATTGTGTTGTGTTTTCTTTTGTGTTTGTGTTTTTATTTGTGGTTGTGTTGTGTTTGTGTTAAGTTTGTGTTGTGTTTGGTTTGTGTTGTGTTTGTGTTGTGTTTGTGTTGTGTTTAGTTGTGTTGTGTTTAGTTTTATTCTGTTCCCAAGTTGGTACATTTAAAAAAGATTTACCGTGGCGGAGCACGGGTATGCAGCTAGTATATATAATTCTATACTTTATGTTTACACCAGCTGAAATCTTAATCTAACATACAGGCAAGCTGGTGGATGTTACAGTAGAGAGTTATCAATGTACAAATAATACTGATAAATCTGTTAATACTAATTATATTAAAATACAAATAATACTAGTAATGATAGTAATGCAGATAACACTGATAATAATTATTATTCCGGTAATTCTGATAATAGTCTACTATAATAATATTAAAGATAATAATAATAATTATTATTATTATTATATCAATTATTTTATATATTAATACAAACAATATTATTAATAATAAGAAGAATGCTTATAATACTGAGAAAACCTGTTATTCAATTATTACTGATTAAATTGATACTAAAACTAATAATAGAAATGATGTTAATAATGCTAAAAATCAACAAAAAGTAAACTACTTTTATATTTAGCTTAATTATTATAAAAACATATATATACGAGAAAAATGGCCCGTTGAGGAAGGATACACCGGGCGCTAGCTTGATAGTGCTGTCTCTTTTCTCTAAACTAAAACCAACCCACCCCCCCCCCACACACACCACCCCCACCCCCACCCCCACACACCACCCCCCCCACCCCACCCCCCACCCCCCCACACACACCGCCCCCTCCACACACCGCCCCCCCCACACACACCACCCCCCCCCACCCCTCCACCCCCCCCCCCCCCCCCAAAAAAAACATGCCTACCGTCCCATTCAACGAAATATAATTATATACTTTTTCCAGTGTCCGCCCCTTCCCCCGAAAATTCTACCCCCGCCCCCGAAAATTTCAAGTACCCCCACCCCTCTCTGGGGAGGAAAAAGTCTAAACTAAAACCACCCCACCCCCCACACACACCACCCCCCCCACCCCCCACACACACCACACCCCCCACCCCCCCCACCCCCCCCCCCACCCCCCCCCCCCAAAAAAAAAAACATGTCTACCGTCCCATTCAACGAAATATAATTATATACTTTTTCCAGTGTCCGCCCCCCTCCCCGAGGGGGGGGGGGTCTCAGACATTCTTACGCGGGGGGTGGGGCTTCGCCCCTACCCGAAGAATTGTATGCAAGAAACTCTTCACGCAAACCATTAAGATTAGACAACATTTCCTTTTTATTCAATGTTAACGCGAAAATCAATGACGTCATATAACTTTGAGCACTCTCTGGGTTTGAGATTATTTTCTACTCTGTGCGCTAAATGTGTCGACGTCATACTTCGTTTTTCGAATTACTGTGCATGTTTTTATTTTCCTTGTGTTTTCTCTAGAGCGTTCTTGTCAGATAGATAGATAGACAGACAGCGAAACTATTAGTATTAATATATATATATATATATATATATATATATATATTATATATATATATATATATATATATATATATATATATATATTAATACTAATAGTTTTCGCTGTCTGTCTATCTGACAAGAACGCTCTGTCTGACAAGAACGCTTTGTCTGACAAGAACGCTCTAGAGAAAACACAAGCAAAATAAAAACATGCACAGTAATTCGAAAAACGAAATATGACGTCGACACATTTAGCGTAGAGTAGAACATAATCTCAAGGCGGAAAGTGCACACAGTAAAATGACGTCATTGATTATCGCGTAAACATTGAAAAAAAGGAAATGTTGTCTAATCTAAATGGTTTGCGTGAAGAGTTTCTTGCATACAATTCTTCGGGTAGGGGGCGAAGCCCCACCCCCCGCGTAAGAACGTCTGAGCCCCCCCCCCCTCCACAACTCAAAAGAAATTTCCTCATCGATACT